>NC_050581.1:179157817-179457817 GCF_011100635.1 Trichosurus vulpecula
CATTAGCAGTCTAGCTAAACATTGAATTGTAGAAAAGTGGATTCGTATAGCGGATGATGTTATGGTGATAGGAGACGTTCCCTGTTTCCCCAGTTACTTGATTGCGGTCTCTTCTTTTTCTTCCATGTCCAAGTTCCGTTGATTCTTCTACGTATGTGTCTCCTAGAGCTCTGGCTTCTGTGCCTGCTGCTAAAACCATGGTCCTCCATGAAGTTTAGGGCTTTCTCCCTTATTTCCTTGTTCTTAGTCTCTCCCTCTTCTAATCCAACCTCCATACCACTGTTGGATTACTTTACCTCATGCACAGGTCTGAATTCCTTGCTCTACTCCTCAAAAACCTTCAATGGCTCCCCATTTCCTGCTGAATAATTCCACATTTCTTTATCTAGCATTCAAGGTTCTCCTCCCTCTAGGGTCGACCAGCCTTTTAGCCTTATTTCGCATTGCTTCTCTTTGAATACTCCATACCAGAGGTGTCAAATCCACAGCTTAACCATTTCTTGCTGGTCTTGAAGAGCTGTGCAGAGCATTGAGAAGTTAAGTGACTTGCCCAGGGTCACTCAGTCAGTAAAAGAGGCGTCAGAGGCAGGACGTGGTCCCACACTGAGTTCCTGATTTTGAGGCCACCTCTCTAGCTGTTTCCTGTCTTGCTTTTCCTAGGCACAGATGGAACGCTTGTTGAATGAATGAATGAATGTTGTGATTTTCTTTTACCTGGTAGATGGATAGAACAGGATATCACATCAGCTTGTTGGCATTTATTATTGTTGTTCAGCAATGCTACGAGGACAACAAATATTGACCAAGCTTGGTATTTATTTATCAAAGCACGGTGATGCCCCAATGCAGGTGAACAACATGGAGATAATTTCTACCCTCTTGTTGTTCAGTCATTTTGCTGTTATGTCAGACTCTTTGTGACCTTGTCAGGGGTTTTCTCAGCAGACATACTGGAGTGGTTTGCCATTTCCTTTTCCAGCTCATTTTACAGATGAGGAAACTGAGGCAGACAGGGTTAAGTGACTTACCCAGGGTCACACAGCTAGGAAGTGCCTGAGGCTGAATTTGAACTCATGAAGATCAGTCTTTATGACTCCAGGCCTCTCACTCTCCACTGCACCATTTAACTATTCCTTATTACCATTTATCATGTGCTGTTTCCCCTAAACTGAGGAATAAATACAGAAATTGTCTGTGTAGTCATATTATTACCAAAGCTAGTATTAGAATAACAGAATTCATGGTTTTCCAGTAGTTGCATTGGAGATATATGTCTATATCTTTAGGATCCATGTTTTCTTCCAGAGACAGCCAATGACATTAGAAGCCTCATCGATGCTGTTTTTTTAAGAGCATTGAATAAACTCTGGTAATTACATAAAGAAACAGCAGCATTTTGTCAGGCTCCCACACACAGTCTTCTTGCCCTCCTCCCAATAACTCAACACCCTAAGAGAGAATTGGAAAGGTCACAGCTTCCTCTGCAACATATAATTACATCGCCTAATCATGCATCTCACACCAAATCAACACGTACGAGATAATAGTTTTGAACTCACCACCAGGCGGATCTACGTGCTTGCAGATCAGATGGCACACTTCAACGGTTTTTCTGGTGTTCTTGCTAGAGAATTATCTACTCCCTTACCCTTTTCCCAAGGGAAAGCTACATCATGGCCAAATAGGTAAACTTGTAATATAGCATGCAATCACTATGGTTTGCTAGCCAATTAATGGCCCCAACTCGATCCAGATGAAGGCCACCCTGTGTTTTCTCCTACTGACTCAGTGCTACCGGTTGGAGCCTCCGTATTTTACTCAAAAGTGGGTTGGCTTATGAAGCCATAGATAGGAAGACTCACCCATCAAAACGTTCCTTAAAATTTTCACTAAATGAGGAATGACTTCAGTGGTGACGAGAGCCATATGGAAGCCTGTGTTTAATCTCCTCTCAATACATCTAACCTGATTTTGTGAGTCAGAAACTTAGTATGGTTTCTTAGCAACGACTTTCTTCTCTTTAGACTTTCGTTTACTTTCTCTAATTAGCTGCTTCCGGCTTCAACCAATAACTTAGTTATGAGGGGCAGTGGGGTATATGGTTTTAAAAGCCCTTGGAATCAGGAGCAGAGTTTAGTTATGACTAGTGAAAAATCTAACAGTTGTGGTAGTTGGGGCAAATAGCCCATAGGTTCCATTATAGAAGGGACTCCAGGATGTAGGGCTGATGCGGGAAGAGACCCTGGGACAATGTACTATAAAGGGCAAGACAGAGACCCTAGGACACTGGCCTCTTTCAGAGAACCCTGGGATACAGTGGGGTGCCACTGGGAAGTAGGGGTTGGAAGTAGGGTAAGCTGGACCGAAAGAGAAACTCTCTTAGTTGTGACTTTGGCAAGGAAATTTGGGTTTGAGTGCAGGGTTTGGTGCTTATCAGCCATGTGTTTATGCAATTCACCCTACTTCCTTTTAAGTCTTAGGGATGCTTAGGTCATGAGATCTCATCTGTTGTTTTTCAAAATTGTGCTATGTTTCCTTAAACTGGTAAAAAAAAGTAGACTTTGTCCATGTGGCTGCATTATTATGGAAATGTGCGAAATCATGGGTCATCAGAGTTTTCCAGTAATACTGATGGGTACTTATTCAGTATGATTTAAAAACATGTTTGCCTTAAAGAACAGAGACAATTATTGACGCCTGAGACATGGTCCATGTTATTTCCTTTTTTAAATAGTGAATAAACTCCAGTAATTACATCAATAGATAGGTACTTTGGTCGTCTTACTCAACACAATCAACAATCTTTTGTTAAGTGACTAGTGTGTGTCAGGCACTGGACTAGGTCTTGGGTATGCAAAGATAACTATGGAAGTTCTTGGCCTCAAGGAGTTTACATTTTCCTGGGGAAGGAGACTGGGGAATAACTGTTCTTGGCACAGTCCCTGGCACATAGTAGGTGCTAAATTAAATGCTAGTTGACACAGATAAGTAAATATAAGATACATGGAAAATAAATGCAAATTAATTTCAAGGTAGGCAGACACTAACAGCTGGGGATCAGGCAAGGGGTAGCACTGAGGATCACAGATCTGCAGCTGGCAGGGATCTCAGAGATTTTAGTCCAAATATTTGAGACATTTGGGCTTAATCTTGAAGGAACCTAGGGATGCTAAGAGATCATAAGTGAAATGACAACTCCTGCTACATAGGACCAAAGGGCTAGAGATAGAAGGGGACCCCAGGGGCTGATTAATTCAACTCCCTCATTTTACTGGTGAAGAAACTGAAACTCAACAATTTGTCCCAGTTCATTTGGGGAATAGCATTTGAGGTACTTCAGCTGATCCTTGAAGGGAGTTTGGGATGCTAAGAGATAGATGTGAGCAGAGAGAACATTCTAGGAATGGGACACAGCCTGGGCAAAGACATGGAGGCAGATGTCATTTCACATATGGAAGAAAACAGACAGGCTTGGAACATAAAGGTATGAGAGGAAATGAGGAGAAATGAGTGTGGAAAAAATAAATTGGAATCAGACTATGAAGGTCTTTAAATGCCAAACAGAGGAGTTTGTTATTCTCAAGTAGGCATGATTTCATCAGGGCTGAAGGGTCAAGGTTATTTAACAAGCACTTATTAAGCCACACATTCTGTTCACTGTTGGCCCAAACACAGTTCTTACCCTCAGGGAGCTCACCTTTATAAATGCTTTTACAAAGAAATGATTAATTCAAATATAATCAGATAAAGTACAAAAATCCCCCCAAATCTCAGTGGCCTAATCCACCCCATACCATCTCAGCCTTGGGGAAGGGAGGATCAGGCTCTGAAGTTAACTCAGCTCTTCCAGAGCATTGGTCCTGCTAAGTTCACATCCCAAGGCCAAATTGCTGGACTCTTCAGGGTATTGGTACTGGGCTGGCTGTAACCCCCAGCCTGGATTCCTGTATCTCTGGGGGTCTCATTCCCAGCACAGATTGGAGCCTCTACTCCCAAAAGAAGAAGAAAAAGGGCCAAGACCCAGGCCCAACACAGAGGCCACATGGCCTTGGGGAGTGAAAGCCCCATGACCCTTCCCTTTGAAGCATAGTTCTCTCACAAGAAGCTGTCAGTGAGCATGTTATCTTCCTTCCTTCCTTCGTTCCCTCCTTCCTTCCTTCCTTCCTTCCTTCCTTCCTTCCTTCCTTCCTTCCTCTCTCTCTCTCTCTCTCTCTCTCTCTCTCCCCCCCCCCCCATCTTGTTGTACAAAATGACTAATATGGAAATGTTTTACATGATTGTACATGTATAATCTTTATTTGATTGCTTACCATCTCAGGGAGGGGGGAGGGGAGGACAGGCAGGGAGGGATAGATTTGGAACTCAAAACTTAAAAAACGTTAAAAATTGTTTTAATATGTAACTGGGGAAAAATAAAATATATAAAAGTATACAATATTTTATTAATATATCATATGTTAATATATTTAATATAGAATATAAACATAGAATATAATCTATAACAAATATAAATTAGTTAATATACATTGTTACAAATAATTAGGAATATATATGTATACAAATGAAAGAAGCTATCAGTGAAGGACCTTACCTCACCTTCAAATGGGGGAGATAACATTCAAACAACTATCTACATCCAAGAAATATGTAAGGTGGATGGAAGGTTGACCCCAGGAGGAGGAAACTAGCAAGATTCAGGAAATGCCTCCCTTAGAAGGTTGGATTTGAGGCGTCTTGAGCCTCCGCACAGGCTCGAAGTCTTCCTATCGATGTTCACTACTGTCGTCCTCATCAGCCCCAAACATCACCATCACTGGAGTAATAGTTCCACATACTTCATGAGGTGATTATGAAGAAAGGGTCATGGGAATTGTGAAGCATGGTGTCAATATGAACAATTATTGACATCAGGCATTTGATGGGCCCTCAGTTTTTGGAAACTGAACAAATGCCAGGGTAGGCATTTAAGAGTTCAATCCTTTAGAGTGTATGTGATTTTGTGTATGTGTGTGTATGTGTGTGTGTGTGTGTGTGTGTGTGTGTGTGTGTGTGTATGTTCCATCCACCACTACAGATACCAAACCCTCCATGCATTAGAAACTGGTTCTTCATGAGATTCTTTGTGGCCAAAATATTCATCCCTGGATGGCCAACTTTCTGGCAACGAGCCCTGCCTCACTCAGCTAACCTGGATCTTGCGAAGGTAATTTACTAAGATCATATCAGAAGCTTTTTCAGCTTCATAGGACCTACTGGCCAGAGCCTGCCCTTCAGTTGTTCAGTTTTGTCTGACTCTTCATGACCCCCTTTGGGGTTTTCTTGGCAAAGATACCAGAGTAAGTTGCCATTTCCTTCTCCAGCTCATTTCGCAGATAAGGAAACTGAGGCCAACAGAGTTAAATGACTTACCCAGGGTCACATGGTAAGTGCCTGAAGCCAGATTTGAACTCAGAGTGAGCCTTCCTGACACACAGCCCAGTGCTTTATCCACTGTACCACCTAGCTGCTTACCTAGTTGCCTTTCAGGGCAACCCCCCAAATTCACTTCCACGACAAGATGAAAAGGGTTTTAGTGAATGACTGAATGAAGCATTTAAGTGGAAAGCACTGTGCCAAACTTTGAAAATTTAGAAAAGTGAGATAATCCCAAACTTTAATGAGTTCACATTCCAGTGAACAAAACAGCACAAATTAAAGGTTTCAGTGGTTAGTCCCAGAGGAAGGTCCCATAGCCCTTAGGGTGCAGCAGCGAAGCAGATGGGAACAGGTTTTCTCTTCTGTCACTTCCACTGATGAAATCTTAGTTCCTGATGTTGATCCATTTGACAGCGCCAAGGCCTTTAGTGGCAAGGATTTTTTTTTTTATCAAACAGGCCTTGAAGATGCCTAAAACACCTTCACTGGCAAGTTTCATTTTTAATCATCTCATGGCAGTCGCATAGGTCTGAAACTTGTTTTTTCTCTCTAGTCTAGACTTCCGGTGCTGTTTGATTGATTAGTGTCTGCAGCGGATTGGCAGGTGTGGCAAACTCCACCAGGACGTACTGTTATAAACTGGGCTGTTGGCTATTTAAATCCTAGTGCGCTATGTTTAAGGAAAACAACATGTTAAAAAAATCCAAACAACCAATAAGCTAATCTTAGGAGTGTTTGTATACTTTATAATAAAGTTCTTTTGACAAAAGGATTTATTAAAAGTTTTCTTTAATTAGCCAGGCCCATTTACGACATGATTTGATTATTGAAGTTCATAATAAGAAGTCACAGTTAATAGCTAGTTAGCATTTAGGGCAGCCAGGTGGTCCAGTGGTTAGAACACTGGGCTTGGAGTCAGGAGACCTGAGTTCAAATGTGGCTTCAGACACTTCCTAGCTGTGTGACCCATGACGAGTCACTTAACTCTGCCTGCCTCAGTTTCCTCATCTGTAAAATGAGATGGAGAAGGAAACGGCAAACCATTCCAGTGTCTTTGCCATGAAAACCCCAAATGGAGTGGCAGAGAGTTGGGCGTGTCTGAAAAACAAAATTATCTTTCTGTCCTAACACTTTAAGGTTTGCAAAGCTCTTTGCATATGTTATATCATCTGGTCCTCATAAAGATGCTGGGAGGTAGGTGCCATTGTTAAGCCCATTTTGCAGATAAGAGACTGAGGCCAGGAGAGGTTTGGTGAGTTTCCTTGCAACATACATCTGGTAATTGTCCGAGGCAGGATTTAAATTCAGGTCTTCCTGACTTCCAGTCAGTTATCTAGCTGTTTCATTTTAATATCTTTCAAGTTTTATCTTCTTGGCCTCTTTCTAGGATAAAGAAGATGAGATTTAAGTTCTTACATTCTGAATGATCTCTTTCACAAAGGTCTCTGTTATGTCACGCAGGCCTCCACGCCCCAGCAGGGAGGATTTTTATCCCTGCAAAGGGGGATCCAAAGTCTTATCCCTCTGAGACACATGGGGACCTCAAAACCACTTGTATGACCCGATGCTAATTAATAGAGGACAAGTAGAAAGGCAAAGAAGCAAATGACAAAAGGCTATGAATATTTATCTCCAGTATCAGAAAGACTCATCAGAAAGAAGTACCTTGTTTGCAGCTTGAGGTGGAGGAAGGAGTGAATGATGCACAGATGTCCTTATGTAGCGAGGTGTAAGGTCTGGGGACCTTCCAGTAGGTGGAGGTGAGCCTGTGAGTTTTACAATCTGAGCACCCCTTTTGTGGCCACTGGGGCAAGGCCATGAGGCTGACAGAGCCAAACACGCATTAATTAGCACTGAGGCAAATAGATCAAGGTATCTGACTTCATTAAACGTTTGAAAAATTTGTTATCTTTTGTTTTTTAAATCACCTTCATTTCTAAATATGACTGACCTCCCCCACCCCTGCCTTTTGCCCCAATTCTGAGAGTCATGATTTGTAACAAGGCATAAACAAAAAAAATATAAATAAAAAGAGAAAAAAATACAGTTCAGCAAAACTAGTCAGTATGTTAACTGGGTCTGACAGCATATGTGATGGTCTGCTCCCATAGTCCTCTCCTTTTGCAATGAAGGGAGGGAAGTCAGGTGTCTCACATTAAAGAAAATATGACATTTCCCAGAAGTGGCCAAAGATGTGATTGCAGAGGCAGAGGGGAACAAGAGGGCGAGCCTTCTGGGTCTGACCACTGTGGAGGCAGAGGGCAGCAGCCAAGCTGTGAGTTCACCAAGCTCTATTAAGACAGATGCTGGGCAAAGAGGAGCAGCAGCAGGGGAGTTTCTGGACCACACCAGTTGCTGGGAGAGGGAACCATGTGTGCTCAAGAAGGTTGGCTAGCCATAGAATGCCCAGAAACATGTATCCTCCCTCATGCCAAATAGCAAGTTTCCTGAGCATTTTATTGAGGAGGCCCTAAGCCCTTCCCCACTGGCCTGTCAATCTGTGGGAGACTATTTTCCTTTGAATAGAGGTCGAGAATGAATTTGTTCCTTGACTTTTCCCTGTCACTTTGCTAATTTTTGCGATTAGCTGCTTTATTATTTGCTCTATGGTTCTTATCTGGCTGGAAATAGTTCAGATTTTAGATGGAAGATTAAGCTGATGTTGCCTCCCTGGTGTAGGGGGCCAGACGCAAGAGAGAAGGAGACCTAAGTGAAGGCTGAGGTACTCTTTTCTCCCACTCCCATAGAGTTTTCTCTATGACAGCATCATAAATATTTTCAAGGTCAAGAAAACACTTTTGTTAGTGAACCGCTCCTTGGGCAGAAAATGCCACAGTGAATGGTCCTACATTCCCAGGCTTCAAGTAAATGGTGGAGGTGGGAGAGCTGGTATCCACTACTGCTAAAACATAGCAGGAAAGGATTGCCTGCAGCCGAACAGAATCACGCTGAGATGCGAGGGAGATGTCAGAGGGGAAGCACGGCTAGAGCCATTCCTAAAATGGCAGACCCTGGGATGGCATCACCAAGCAGCATAAGAGGGCATCAGGGTGCCAATTAGACAGAAAAGGAGGAGGAGGAGAAGGATTCTAGAGAGAAATTATTTTATTCATTCCAAGAATACTCACTGAAACAGGATAGTTCTTAGAACTCCTTTTAGGTAAAGGAATCCAAAGATATCCTTAGCTAACCACTAAATTCTCCTAAAGTTTCTCAATCCCAAGCTATAATTAGCCTCTGGGGGAAAATTCATTTGAAAGTAGGGAGAGTCACAGACAGGTCCTTAGAGAGATGGGCAAATAAGAGTACTGTTGTCTCAGGAGAGGGGATGGCACGTCCCTTTTATCTCATTTTCTGATCTCCACTGGCCTTCAGCTCAGTTCCCTTGCCCTTTTCCAGGGCTTGCCTTCCCCTACCTACCCCCTTAAATCTCCATGATGCATGGACCAGTGGAAGACTACAAAGCATGGCTTCTGGATGTCTGTACAGAAGTCCAGCATGCATGTCAGCATCTGTGGCAAAGCTCTGGTTGTCCTACTCTATTTACAGATCTGTCCCTGTTTCATAATCAGCTGACGTAATGGCCCAAGGATCTACCTGCTACTAATGAGAAGCTTTTATCCTTTTCCTGATTGTGTTTGGGAGGAGACCTTGAATGGAGCCTCATCTCTATAAGACCTCATAGTTCAAGTCCTTAAATTAATCATTGGAGTACAGTGAATAAATAATTCACAAATGATTGATCCACCTGAACTGTAACATGTTGGCTTAGTGCTCCTCCAGCATTACAAGCTTTGAATTATCCCAGTTGAAAATAAACATGACTTCCTCTATTGGGCTGGTTTCCAAGTGTCAACTTTAATAGCCCTTTTAAAAAATAGCCTCAGACTATTTTGAATACAGGAACTCTCCTGATTGTTAGGACTATGTTTTTTTAATCACCCAGAATTAAATTTTTTAAGACAAAGTGTTCATATTTTAAACAAAATAGAGTTCACATTTATGTAACACTTCAGATTTGGAGAGCATTAAAAAACTCCCAAGCAATTCACCCTTGATTTCTGTGGGATGGATTCCTTTAGGTTCTGATCTCAGTTCCAGTTATTAATGCAGTGGCTGTGGGCTAGTCCCATAACATCCATGGGTAGCAGTTTCTTCATTTGTAATATGAGGATAATAGCCCTAAATTATACTGCTTTATCTCATGGGGTTATTGTAAGGGTCAAAGGAAATTATGGATGTGAAAGTATTTTTCATTAGCTATGACAGAAATGAGTCATTTTTATAAAAATTATTTAGTTCTGAGTAATAATAATGGCTGATACTTACACAGTATTCCAATATTCATAGCACTTTACACTCACATCACGTTTGACTCTCACAATGGTACAGTGGGAAAGATGTAGAACTTTCTGCTGACTTGGAGCCACAGGATCTAATTTTATTGGTAGAGTCATGGGAATTGGCATGAAAGCCAAGAGTCTCTTCTCATGTGGAAGAGGGTAAGCATCTGCTTCCAGGAGAGTTGTAATGATGGACAATGGAAAGTGTTAGAAAGTTGGTGGAGCATGTATAGATATTCTAGAACTGGTTCTGGTCTACCAACCATGCAATGGACAACAGGCTCTTTAGTTGAGAAGCCCAAGTGGTGGAGCAGCTAGGTGGCTCAGTGAGTACAACACCAGCCCTGGAGTCAGGAGGACCTGAGTTCAAATCTGGTCTCAGACACTTGACACATTTACTAGCTGTGTGACCTTGGGCAAGTCACTTAACCCCAATTGCTCTGCCTTGCCCCCTCCAAAAAAAAAGAAAAGAAAAGGAGCCCAAGTGGGGAGCACCTTCCAGATGCCTTGGTTGGCTTCTGATATTCTGTCTGTAGTCCTCTCCTGACTCCTTTGCTGATGGTGTCAGATGAGAGACAATGTTGTAAGAGGAGAGTCCTTGGACCTTATTACTTCTGAGGCTCATACGCGGCCTTCTGAAAACAGGCCTCGGTCCTTTTGCTTTGGCTTTTGCTCTTTTGCATTTTAGGTGAAGGTGACGAATCTGGACACTCTGACCTTGTGGGTTTCAAAAGGTCAGAAGAAGCCTCTGGGAGTCTGGGAATTGGAATAAATGCTGAGTTTTGCTGTCCAACTAGCACTGCTGTTCTGAGGAACATGAATTGACCTCTGGGAGCGATCTTGAGATCCAGTGGGAGCCGAAATAAGGATTCATCTGTTAACCATGCTGCCTCTGGACACGAACTTGGTGGGACCAATGCTATGTAGAAACTGCTAAGTCTAAGACCATTCCCCTCATATTCTTTTGTTATTACTGAATCTCCAAAGTTAAATCCTTTTTTAAAAAAGCCAATTAATTTTAAGTGGATAAATGGGCTACGTACTGGCACCTAATGATGAGGAACATAATTGGGGGGGCTTTCGTTACTAGCATTAGAGAAGAAACACCCCCTTAGCCCACTCTGGTTTTCCCCTAGAACTCTAAAAGAGAGATATAGCATCGTAGCTCTGGGACAGTGGGTCAGAACATACTTGCTGTACTGGCTATGTCATTTACTACTTATATGACCTGGGGAACCTTCCTGGGCCTCAGTTTTGTCATCTGTCAAATGAGGGTGATAAACCTCAGAGGTCTCTTCCTAATCTAGATCTATGATTCTATGAACCCTGTGAGGTAAGTGTATTTAATAAAAAAGGAAACTGAGTCTCAGAGTCATTAAACAATTTGTTTATGGTCACACAGTAAGTGTCAGAAATAAATTTTTTGCACTCTGACACTAACTTTTAAACTTAGACATACATACTGAAAAGCCAATTAAAGCTTAGGTCTTATGTGGTAGCTTTTCAGAGATGAAGATTTTTCTATAGGTTTCCAACCCAAACAGCTAATTAAAATCTGTTTAAAAGAGACCCTCATTGTACAGGTTAGCAGTTCAGGGGTGTGTGTGTGTGTGAATGCCTTAGGCCAAATAGTCCAGAAGGCTGGTTTTGGGTCTTCATTTCAAGGTTAAATGTCCCCCCAAAGTTATTGGCATATCCAAGGATGTCAGTTGCCATTTATTGTATTAATGAATTTTTATTTGCTTTTTATGGGGAATGTAATAGCCTCAGGATCCAATCAACTAATGAACATTTTGACAATGTGCTGGACAGACTCTAAAAAAAGAAATCCAGTCAAGAATAATTCCCTAAAATTTCACAGGCACCCACAAAAGATGAAAAGATAACACATCAAAGGAAAAGAGATAGCAACTCTTGGAAGTTTCAGTCCCTCCCTCCCTTCCAGGTGTAGTAATAAACAGGTGCTGCCCACAGGAGATGAATATAATCTTCCATGGGCATAAACACCATTTTCTCTTGGGCAGGGACAGTGACTGAAGAGTGACAATGATCAGTTTGGGAGGAGAATGTGGTATTTGGAGATTCTAAGAGGAATAATTAGTCATATACATCATCAAAAGCTTTCCCAATTACATGGTAGTGAATGAGATGGGATTAGCGCCAATAATTACGGGTCTGAGCATTTTAATTATATATCCTTCTCTTCAGAGGTTTATAACTCATCTGTAAAACAAACATTAAAGGAGGAAAAAGATGAGTCTGTTAAATGGGAAAGCAGTGCATGTAAATAAGGCTTTCAGAATGTTTGTGGATCTTCCTTGTTTTTATCGATGGTTTTGAAATGTGTCCACCATGTAGAAGGGGCTCAGCTTATCTCTCAGATTGCACCCACAGTTTTCACATTTACATTTGCCACATTTGGAGGTTTTGGTTTCATGTGTGGTCAGAACACATCAGGTGGTCTTGTATGTCTCTGTGAATTGAGCATTTCTGGAATATCCCATTTCTTTTTGTATTTTGTAGGCAAAATTGATAGCTAAAATATTATTTTGACCAAGGTGCTTTAATTAATCACTGTGACACTCTATACTGAAATTAACTGAATAATCGCCAAACTTCCATTCTTTTTATAGTGTGTAGACACCGTCTATTTCTACCCAATAGCAACCAAATCGCACTGGCTTCAAAATAAGATGATAGATTTAGAGCGAGAGGGAGTTTAAAGATGACAAGGTAATTCCAGTGGTGTGGTGGGTTTGGAGTCAGAGGTACTGGGTTCGAATATTGCTTTTTCTATTTCGCTCTCTGTGACCTCAGGCATGTCCCATTACAGAGATCTGCATCTCTGGGTTTATTTTCTCCTCTGCAAAATGAGGGGAATTGAGCAGGTTACATCCAAACCAGAGGTTCACAGCTTCTGTCATATCATAGACCCCTTTGGCAGCCTGGTGAAGCCAATAAATCCTTTCTCAGAATAATGTTTTTTTTTATATAAAATAGAACACAAAGGTTTACAAATGAACCAATTATAATTAAATGTAGCGATCTATCTATAGCTACGTCTACATCCTCTATCTCTATACCAGTTTATGGACCCCAGTAAGAATCAGTGCTCTAAACCCTGTTCTATTTCTAAATCTATGATCCCATCCCCCCTCTCCTTCTATCATTTTACTGATGAGGAAACTGAGGCCCAGATAGTTGCTAAGTGATTTGCTCAAGGTCACACAGGCACTCAAGCTAGGATTCAAACCCAGGTTCTCTATACTCTAAAGCAGAGGTGGGGAACCTGTGGTCTCAAGGACACACGTGACCTTCTAAGTCCTCAAGTGTGGGTCTTTGAGATCTGCGAAGATTGGATTTAGTCAAAGGGCCTCACTTGAGGACCTAGAGGCCACAGGTTCCCCACCCCTGCTCTAAAGCCTTCAAACTCCTGGTACAGTACCATGCTTTTATGTTAGTTATAACTGAGGATCTGTCTATATTGGCCTGAAAAAAACATTTCAGGGAAATGTGCTTACTTCTTAGTGGGAGCACCTTAACTAAAGGTGTCTGCTTACTCTGACAGAGATATAGCCACAAATTTTGAGTCTGGGGCAAGTAGCACAAGAATTGTCTCAGATGAGGGGAAGAAGTGAGAGATAGTCAGAGATCTTGGGACATTGGTGTAGGGTCTGCCAGAGATACCTATGGAATAGGGAACATTGTGAATTGGATGGGGAGGGAGAGGAACTGTTATCTAATAACTTTTAATTTTAACTCGTAGCTCTGTTGCTTCTATTGTATTGAATAATGGCAAGTTCTGTCTATGCCTTCTAAATGTAGAGCTCTGGGGCAAAGTCTCACTCTAGTTGTGGCTCTGATCAACGAGCCTTTTTGACAACAAACAAACAGTAACATCAGCATAATGTCAGCTTCTGATGGCATTCAAAGGCAGAACTACTAATGACATCAAAAACAATTTCTTTGTAAATTTTTTCTGGAGAGTATTTAGTTATCGTGTGTCACTTTCCATAATGTTTTCCCTATGAAACATAATTGAAAATGACTTTGAAACTAATGTAGTTTGTTTTCTATCATGAGATAATAATAAATTCATCCATTCAAGGATGAAATGGAAGGACTATAAACAGATGAGGAATGGGAAGGATTCTTACAAAATTTAAACAAACTCTTGAGATAGAGTGGGAGTGAAAGTTAGAACAAGAGCTGGAGAGGAAGAGGGAAAGAGGAAGAGAAAAGAAAGGTACCATGGAGGAACAGTGAGATAGGAAACGAGGATGGTCTAGTCACGTGACAAGAAGGCTGGAGGACAAATGGGAAGCTAAAGCCTTCTACTGGTAGTCTTAAAATGACTTATAAAGTAGAACACCAGAAAGGTTTCCAGCACAATGAATCAACTGATCAAAGATTAAGCACTTACTGTGTGCCAGATTATGAGCTAAGCTCAGAGATTACAAAAAGAGGCAAAAGACAGTCCTTGCCCTCAAAGTGCTTGTAATCGAATGCAGACAAATACATGCAAAGCACATTTTATGTGGGATAAATAGGAAATAATTAATAAAGGAAAGGCACTAGAATTAAGAAGGATTGCGGTCCCATGTGGTGGACTTTGAGGAGGACATGGACAAGGCTCACATAGGATCGGCTGGCACGTAAAGGTTGCACTCTCCACCGGGAGAGGGAATTCACAAATTGATGAGATGACATATCCATTTGAGTGCTTTGAGTTCAGTATATACAGCCAGGTGGGTAACTGAGAATTCCCAGAGGAAATTTTTTTATGGTGTTTTAATGTTGTGTAGATGGCTGTATTGGATATTGTGAGAAACGTGGTTTTGGGGATCACTGGACTTCCTAGGCAGGGCCAAAGTCCTGAGGAAGAACCCTGTGATAATCCCTAGGGAAGGCTGTACAGACCACAGTACTCCCAGAGGAAGACCAAGTGGTAGCCATCCCTTAATCTGTGGGGATCACAGGGCCTCTTAGGGGTCAGACCCTAAGGAGGACCCAAGTGATGGCCCCTTAGGATGGCGGTAAGATCACAAGGCTCCTGAGACAGGGCAGGAAGTCCCAAGTGATGTCCCCTTAAGAAGGCCATACAGACCACAGGGTTCCCCAAGGGGATCCAGAGTGGTAGCCCTCTTAACACCACAGTGGGGATCACAGGACACCCCAAGACAAGATCCAGGAGTAAGCCCAGCAAGCTTCTGCTGCCTGTTGCTTCCCTTCACTTGACCTTAGGAAAACCCATGTGATTTGCCCATTCACACCCAAAGAACTCAAGACCAGAGTGGGCAGAGGAAGGCATTTTATTACGCTCCCCAAGAGAGCAGGTGTAGTGCTCATGGGAACACTCACACACTGATACAGCTGTAGGAGCAGGGGTAACCATTCCCTCCACTCCTGCTAGAGTCATGGTTAGTTTACAGTCTTTGTTTTTTACATAGTTTTCCTAGGTTATATAGTTTATATAAATAGGATAATAAGGATACAGAAGCAAAAGTGAAGTTAATTAGATTTTCCTTGTCTTAGTTTAGGATTAAATTATATTCTTTTACTTCCCCTACTTTTCCTCTTTAACATATGCAAATCAGTAGGCCTGGATTCTTAACCAAGACCAGACCCTTAGATAAGCTTGAACTGGTTCAAGTGGGTTTGACCTCTCTAATTCCCTAGACTGACTTCTCAAAAAGTATGCACATGCGTACAAGCCTCTGACCTCTCACCTGACCGACCTTGAGGCCTGGTCTCTGCTAAAGCTGGGGTGGGGTAGGGCGGGGAAGCACACCTTTAGTTCTGTGGAAACAAAACTCCTCCTCCCATTTCTTACAGATATGTTTCAGGCTCACAAGTCAAGGTTTTTTGAGTTTGATTCCTAATATTAGTTATAAGGCTTTATACTAACATTCTTTCTCATTCCACATAGGCAAACAATACCAACTGAAACAAGGCTCTTGCTCAAACAACAATGTATTTTGGAAGACAGTTGTCTTATATAGCTATGGCCGGCATGTTATTCAAGTGCGTGAGAGCCATCATAAAGAAGGGGAAAATTGACAAAATCCACGTTAGCTCAAAACATCCCCAGATAATTGAGGCAAAGGGGTATTTTTCCCCATTAATTATCTGGGTAATGTCTTCAATTCCCCCACTTTAGGTAGAGACTTCAGGCAAAAAACACTAAATAACAGTGATATTCGGAAAACCTTAAATTTGTGGCTTACTTTTCTTGTAACTGTAAAACTAGCCCTTTCATCCACAAGATGGCATGCAAGTTTATGATATCCATAGCATAGTGACCACGCTATTGCTAAATTGTCTTTAAAAATTCAACTAATATTGAATGGTCGTGAAAATGAGAATTTATAGCATAGATTGTCACATACTCCCTATTATTGTGTTACCCGTCCTCTTAACTGTTGCCACCTAAAACTGGAAAGTTCTTTTTGCTTCCAGGATCACAAAATTGCAATCTCAGGTCTTTCTTAGGCAGTCCTAACACATTGATTTACTGCTTGATGGTTTTCAAGATGATTTATATAGTCTCATTTTTACAATCATTTATTAGGCACCAACTATATGCGAGGCACTATGCTTTACAAAGATCTCATTATTCCTCATGACATCCCTGGGTTGGAGGTTATCTATTATTATTATACTATTATTATTATATTATTATAACCACTATACTATTTTGTTGTAATATATTATAAAATAATATATTATGTAATTAGTATTAATCAATAAAATCTATCGTGTAATTTATATTATATGATATATATCATCATATATTGTATTTATATAATATGCTTATATGATGCATAGTATAAAATTATATTATAATATAAATATATAATTATATAATATATTACATTATATATTATGTATTATATATCATATAATAATATATTATATTATTATTATGCCCATTTTACAGATGAGAAAACTGAGGCAGATAGTGATTAAGTGACTGTCACAGGATCACATAGCTAATAAATGTCTGAGGTCAAATTTGAACTCAGGTCTTCCTGACTCGAGTCCAGGGCTCTGTCTACTCTTCCACCCAGCTGCCCCTCAACAAGCTTGTGAGGTAGATTCTGTAGGTATTGCTAATCCCATGTTACACACGAGGAAACAGGAGCTCAGAGCCATCAAATTACTTGCCTAAAATCACTCAGCTAGTAAGTGGAAAGAGAAAAATTCAAATTCAGGTCTTTTGGACTCCAAGCCTTCTGTACACTGCGCCATGCCTGGCCTACACATAGGTGTTTAAGTTAAGTATAGACTTTTGCAGGCTAATGCTATGAGAAGATTATCATATTGATCAATCAATCGAAAACATTTATTAAGCAGCTGCTGTGTGCCAGGCTCTGTTAAGCTCTAGGGATACAAAGAAGGCCAAAGATACTCCCTGCCCTCAAGGAGCTCACAGCCTAATGGTCAGAAGGACTTCGGAGGTCCCTGGGGCCAGGAAAGCAGAATATTTTCTTGACTTTCTAGGTTTGGGTACAAGTACTTTCTGTATTTCTGTTTTGCAATGTATACATATGTATATATATAGTTCAATGATATATATATTGTTCAATGTCCCTTTTAGCCTGAGTATTTGCAAGGGAATTGAAGGCTTTTTGGGGAGAAAATCAGCCAGGTAAGTTCTGTTTATGTGGGTAAAGGCATGAGCCAGTGATTTTGTGAGAGATATCCCCAAATTGTGTCTGATTGGACCTAATTTCTGATAGTAGAGTGACAGAGACATTATGGGAAACTATAAATTGTAAGTACAAGGGAGATGCCTGGTTTTTAAATGTGATCAATGGTCCTGTCACCAACAATGTTTCACCAAAATACTTATTTCAAACTGGTAAGTTCTGTCATAACGAAAGGAATTTTGAATATAGCTTATTCTGGGAAATTACCATATAGACAAAGTTTTAAAAGTCTACACAGTAATGGACTCTACTCCTCACGTAAGAAACTAGTGATGGTTGTGAAATGTGCCTCAGTGTATCTATCTAAACTCTGTCCCGTTCCTGGTCCATATTTGGGCATATTTAATGCCATGCTCTCAGGTGGCAAAGGGCACCTTTCCTCCCTCCCTCCCTCCGTTCCTTCCTTCCTTCTTCCTCCTTTTTTCTCCTCCTCCTCCTCCTCCTCCTCCTCCTCCTCCTCTTCCTCCTCCTCCTCCTCCTCCTCCTCCTCCTCCTCCTCCTCCTCCTCCTCCTCCTCCTCCTCCTCCTCCTCCTCCTCCTCCTCCTCCTCCTCCTCCTCCTCCTCCTCCTCCTCCTCCTCCTCCTCCTCCTCCTCCTCTTCTTCTTCTTCTTCTTCTTCTTCTTCTTCTTCTTCTTCTTCTTCTTCTTCTTCTTCTTCTTCTTCTTCTTCTTCTTCTTCTTCTTCTTCTTCTTCTTCTTCTTCTTCTTCTTCTCCTCCAGCTTCTCCCTCTCCTCCCCCTCCTCCCCCTCCGTCTCTGTGTCTCTGTATCTGTGTCTGTCTCTCTGTCTCTATCTCTCCCTTCCACTGCCCCTCCCCACCCCCATGCTGGAAATGCAGTCGCCACTCATTGACCTGACCCCACGGCTGATCAGAAACTTTAACCCATTCAATTTCTCATTTGGGCTGCTTTACCCCTCCTTATGCAACCTGATAGACCTCATTCCTGGGGATTCCTTCTATTGGTACCAGACTTAGGGTGGACACCTATTCAGCTTTAGATCTCCTGCACCTCCGGACTTCCAGATTCAGGCAGTCCACCAGCATTAACCTTCCCCAGTAACAGGGATTATAGGAGCGTGTCACCATGTCTTGTATCACTCAGTTCAATAAGCATTTTCAATAAGCATAAGCCCCTACCCTTTGTTAGACCCTGAGACACAAAGACAAAACTGTTACATGGTGATTAATAGTATCTAGGCATGGTTGTCTGGAACAACTGGCCAGGCTTTTTGCCAGATGTTGTGGGCATACGTAGACAGGATTCACGCTGAAAGAATTCGAGCAATTTTTAGAGGATAACAACATCCCTTTTAACCCCAGGGAAACAAAGAAAGGCGAAAGGCAGACCCTGCCCTCAAAGAGCACATTCTAATGGGAGTTACCTAGAAGACACATACGGTGTAAGTCTGAGGCAATCTCAGAGAGAAGGCACCAGAAGTGAGGCAGATGGGGCTGGGCCTCCTGCAGAAGGGAGGATTGGAGCCTTGGAGGAAGCCAGGGTAGGCAGGAGGCGGAGGTGAGGAGGGAGCCTTCCAGGCATGGGGACAGCGAAGGAGAAGTCCGTGAGATGACAGGTGGAGGGTCATAGGCAGTGAACGGGTCTGCATTCTCTTTTCTCCCCTCCTTTTAACCCTAGCTGGCTGTAGGGCCAACTCTTACCTTCCTTCTTCCCTCCTCACTGGTAAGAGTCTGGAACTCTCTCATCTTGTTATGGCCTAAGCTTCCCAAGTGCTGTTTCTCCTTCAGCTTCTATTTCTCTCTCTTCCCTTCTCTTCTCTGTGCTTTTCTGGCAGTAGGGACACTCCTTTCCTTCTTGTTAATGAAGTAACCCAGTGAAAGCTTGGTATAATCTCTGGATCCACTCACTTGTTTCTGTATAATTACTAACCAAAGCATCTTCTTCAGTAACCAGGGGTGCTTAAAAAACTTTTAAAAATCCTCTTGTTGGGGGCAGCTAGGTGGTGCAGTGAGTAGAGCACCAGCCCTGAAGTCAGGAGGACCTGAGTTCAAATCCGGCCTTAGATACTTGACACACTTATTAGCTGTGTGACCTTGGGCAAGTCACTTAACCCCAATTGCCCTGCCTTCCCTCCTCAAAAAATTCCTCTTATTTCCAGTTTGGAACTATCGCTGGATACCTGGATAATGTAGGTTTGGACTGTGTAAGCAGCCTGGCCTAGTGGATGGAGGGCAGGCATTTGAGGCAAGACGGATGTGAGTTCGCATTCTATCTCCAATTTACGTGTAGCTGTGTGTCCTCAGCAAGTTACTCATGCCAGGAAACTCCCCCAAACTGTAAGATACAGAAGAATTGCTTTTATTTCAATCAATGGGCAGCTAGGTGGCACTGCAGTGGTTAGAGCACAAGGTCTGGAGTCAGGATGATTCATCTTTGTGTGTTCAAATCCGATCTCAGATACTTACTACCTATGTGACCTGGGCAAGTCACTTAATGGTTTGCTTCAGTTTCTTTATCTGTAAAATGAACAGTAGAAGGAAATGGAAAGCCGCCCCACTATCTTTGCCCAAACCCTCCCAAATGGGACCATGAAGAATCTGTAACCACTGAACAACACTTCTTCACTCCCAGGCCAAGGCTCTATCCATCACACCACACTGCAGAGATTTTCTAATTCAATCTATATTGCTTTTTTTTGAGGCAATTGGGGTTAAGTGAGTCTCCTAGTGTCACACAGCTAGTAAATGTCTGAGACTGGATTTGAACTCAGGTCCCCATCCTCCAGGGGTGGTGCTCTATTCACTGTGCCACCTAGCTGCCCCTATACTGCTCTTAATAAGTGCCTATCATATGGGAGGAATACTCTGTTTTCTTTTTTCACTCTGTTAATCATTCTAGAATCAGAACAGGCTGTGTGACATTAAGGGATGTTGCACATTTTCCTTCATTTCTTAGGGTGGCCTGGCCAAAGAATTATCACCAAGTGGCCAGCCTAGTGGTGAGGAGCCTCCAGTCATCATGAGGCTGGACCTCAGAAAGCACAGGGTGATGGAAAAGCACACAGTGGGCATGAACATAATATAATATACCACAAGCCAGGTGTTATGAAGAATAGCCAGAAGTAAGGATGTCATTAAAGAAACATGTGAATGAAAAAGAAAATGGGCTGTTCAAGTGACAACAGTGAGGGCTATCTGATGGATAGCCTGAGTGCCCCATTGATATTCTTTGACTGTCAAGAAGAAGTGAGGAAGCAGGATTTCAGGTGGACCTCCAGGGGTGAACTTGGGGGTAAGACAGGGCAAGAGCTGCATGGGATGAACAAGCATGGGTAGGTCGCGATCTGCATGGTTGGAGGGAATAACCTCAGTGAAGAGGTCACAAATGTATTGGAATATCTGAATGCTCTATTGCAAGAAAGACACTAAGTGAGGCAAGGAACTGTTCTCATTCTACCCCTTTGTCTTGAGCCATAAAAGAATCCTGAAACTGCTCTCCGGTGAACACCAAGCTAGTGTGATATTGCAAGGTGGCCTTAACTTTTATCACTTGTGTTTAGCCTGAAGGCTAGGTTTTGGCACTTTTAAATCTCCCAGGTTCCTAGACAGTAAATAATCATTGATGAATAGCTCAAATAAGGGACTGCAATGGAACCTAATTTTGACCCCACACAAAATGGCAGAAGGGATCTCACTAGAGAATAAGCTCACCATTAAGGACAGCATCCTAGCTGTCTTCCAGTGTTATCTCATCAGTCCTTAGGCTTCTGATAAAAGGGCAATATCAACGAGGCATTGGGCTCATTAGCCTTCATAGAGATTTCACCCTGGAAAATGAATGTAAGTCGACTGGTCTAGGCATGAGTTCATTTCTGTGTACTTATGTTGGCCTCTTACCCTATCGATAATTCATTGAGGTGGCTTTTTATTGCTTTCCCAGCTATCTTCTGGTTGCTTAGCAACAAGGCTCTCCACACTATAGATGTATAATCGCATCGTCTTTGAGTACTACCACCATCAATTGGAGGAGGTTAAAAAAAGGAGGGAGACCTTATTTTATGAACTGCTAAACAGTTCCTAAGTATTTAGCTGATGAAATAAAAACTCACATTTCTGTAGCCCTTTACAGTTTCCAGAGTGCTTTCTCCACAATAACTCTGTGAGGTAGGTAGTGCAGACAATTTTATCTCCTTTTCTCCCTGCCCCGCTTCCCCCACCCTTTCCAGGTGAGAAAAATAAAACTCAAAAGTGACATGGCTTGGTTACTGTCACTCAGCTAGAAGGTGAGATTTCAACCGAGGGCTTCTGACACCATGTTGTTTACTGGACACTATACTGCCTTTGACATTGCCCTAAACATAGAGAAACACCTAATTTGTTGTAGCAATTCCCTCAGTAGCTATAAACACGTACAGGGATGTCTGTGTCTAGGAACTTGCAAAAGATATTTCTCTGTCTTTGTCTCTCTGTGTCTATGTCTGTGTCTGTGTCTGTCTCTATCTCTGTCTCTCTCTCCGTCCCTCTCTCTGTCTCTATCTCTCTGTCTCTGTTTCTGTCTTTATAGCTATCTCTGTCTCTCTCATACAGAGCTGCAATTATGAATACCATAAACTATGCTTGGGACAAGTGTCATGAGGGAATTGGGATACTACTCGCTCATGTGCTTGATATGACAGAGACCCCAAGGACACATATGAGAATCCATTAGTAGGAAAAATAAAGAGATGCGAGTGGATTTATAGCAATGTTTGATGATCTAGCAACTATCATTTCAACAAATTATTCTCATTAAGTGCTAACTCCGTTTTTTCTATCTGTTAAAGAACAGCATATGTGATCAGCACTCTCTAAATTTGGAGCCCTGTGGCAAAGCCCAGGTCCCAGCCTTATTATAGCTTTGTTTGTGACAGAGTTTCATGTTATTATTGTTTATTAAGGTCAGACTCTCTTGTACTCCAGAATGGCTAGACATCAATCTTTTTTCCTAATTAAGGATTCTTTATTTCCCTACCAGTAGAAATGCCCTACCTCTAAAAGGTACCTTTTAAGACTATCTATTTTTCCAATGTCAAAGGGAAAAAGGGAAAATATTCAATTATGTATTATTACTAGAAAATTCTTTCCAAAAGAAAGCATTTTAAGTTGGTCATATGAAATGAAATGATTTCTTTTGTACCAAACGGAACTCCATTTTCCTCTCAGTACAAACTCAAGATTAGCATTGTATGAAAGTGGCCACAGTGAATCAATTTAAAGGGCTTTTGGAAAACCTGACTGAGGTAGCTCCTTGAGAAATTATTGGCAGAAAGAATAATTACAAAGTTAAACAGCCTTAAAGCCAGGACAGATGACACCCGAATTTAGGCACAATAATGAAAAAAAACCCCTTACATACTGGACAATAAGATCTGAGAGGTCAAATTTTAAACAATAACTATGCACAATTCTTTTGAAAAACCATCTAAATTCTATTTCTCTTCTTGTAGAAAATACTTAATCTTGACAGTGTTCTGCTAAGGTTATTTGATCAAGATGACCTGGAAAAGAACCATAAAAATAAACTGATGAAATTTTACAAGTTATTGTAAATCATCATGTCCAATGGAAATACCAGAGGTCGATGTTATCATGCCACACTTAAAGTCTTTCACATAATTGTTGTTACAGTTTGTAACTATCCTCTGACCCAGAGAAACCAATGTTGCAAACCTGCCTCGAGCACATGGAATCTCAATAACTGCGGACCTACACCATAAAAAAGGCTATGCCCATGGTCTAGATGGACTTCCATTATGTAATCTACACAACTTATGTTTCAGGGATCCTTACTCCTCGAGCGTGGGCTGGGCGGGCAGGAATTAGGTGGTGCCTGTATTCAATAAATGCACTGTGCCGCAGATCTTTGAGACTGATGTGATGATGATCAATCCAGATCTTTTATATGGCAAATCAGGTACATGTACATACACCTCAATCTACGTGTGGATTTACATGTAAATCTACAACCATTTTATGTCATCAATAGCACCCTTCACGCCACTATTAAAAACAAACTGCCATGGTATAACATTGGTTATGCTACAGTATAATTATAAATTATAATACATAATAGAGTATACATTATATACTGTATAGAGTATGTATAATATAGTATATGTTATATTCTGTATAGAATATATGATATGGTATATAACATATTATATTACATATATAATATGATAAATACAGTATGATTATAACGTAGTATAACGATACAGTCTAGGAGACTTCTTTCATAATCATTTGACTAGTTTGGAAGTTTTTCCCACTAAACTTAGAAATTTTCATTTAAAATGATAAGAGGGAGTATAGGAACAGGCAGTTTTAAAAACCTGCTTTCTTGGGGGGGCGGAGCCAAGATGGCGGCTGGTAAGCACGGACTAGAGTGAGCTCCGTACCCGAGTCCCTCCAAAAACCTATAAAAATGGCTCTGAACCAATTCTAGAACGGCAGAACCCACAGAACAGCAGAGGGAAGCAGGGCTCCAGCCCAGGACAGCCCGGATAGTCTCTGGGTGAGCTCTATTCCACACGGAGCTGGGAGCTGGGAGCTGGGAGCTGGGAACGGAGTGGAGCAGAGCCCAGCCTGAGCGGCGTGGACGATCCAGTCCAGAAGCCGGGCGGAGGGGGCCCTAGCGCCCTGAATACGTGAGCAGTTACCAGACCCCTCGACCCACAAACACCAAAGACTGCGGAGAAGGTTAGTGGGAAAAGCTGCGGGAGTGGAAGGAGTTCGCGGTTCGGCTTCCAGCCCCGGGGGCAGCGGAGGTGGGGCAGCTACAGCTGTTGTTACTTCCGGCTCCAGGCCCACCTGGTGGGGGGAATTAAGTGGCGGATCACAGCAGGGGTGCACAGCCTGCCGAAGATCTGAGCCCAGTCTGGACTGGGGGTCCTTGGGGAAGGAGGAGTGCGGCTCTGACAGAGCTGGCACCTCCCCCCCAAACGTAGAACATAGAACTCTGTAATCTACAAGCAGTCATACCCCACTGAAAAACTCAAGGGTCAAGTTAGTTGGTTGGGAATATGGCCAGGACGCGAAAACGCGCCCAGATTCAGTCTCAGACTTTGGATTCTTTCTTTGGTGACAAAGAAGACCAAAACATACAGCCTAAAGAAGACAGCAAAGTCATAGAGCCTACAACCAAAGCCTCCAAGAAAAACATGAACTGGCCCCAGACCATAGAAGAACTCAAAAAGGATTTGGAAAAGCAAGTTAGAGAAGTAGAGGAAAAATTGGGAAGAGAAATAAGAAGGATGCGAGAAAACCATGAAAAACAAGTCAATGACTTGCTAAAGGAGACCCAAAAAAATACTGAAAAATACACTGAAGAAAACAACACCTTACAAAATAGACTAACTCAAATGGCAAAAGAGCTCCAAAAAGCCAATGAGGAGAAGAATTCCTTGAAAGGCAGAATTAGCCAAATGGAAAAGGAGGTCCAAAAGACCACTGAAGAAAATACTACTTTAAAAATTAGATTGGAGCAAGTGGAAGCTAGTGACTTTATGAGAAATCAGGATATTATAAAACAGAACCAGAGGAATGAAAAAATGGAAGACAATGTGAAATATCTCCTTGGAAAAACCACTGACCTGGAAAATAGATCCAGGAGAGATAATTTAAAAATTATTGGACTACCTGAAAGCCATGATCAAAAAAAGAGCCTAGATACCATCTTTCAGGAAATTATCAAGGAGAACTGCCCTGATATTCTAGAGCCACAGGGCAAAATAGAAATTGAAAGAATCCATCGATCGCCTCCGCAAATAGATCCCAAAAAGAAATCTCCTAGGAATATTGTTGCCAAATTCCAGAGCTCCCAGATCAAGGAGAAGATACTGCAAACAGCCAGAAAGAAACAATTTGAATATTGTGGAAACCCAATCAGAATAACCCAAGATCTGGCAGCTTCTACATTAAGAGATCGAAGGGCTTAGAATGCGATATTCCGGAGGTCAATGGAGCTAGGATTAAAACCTAGAATCACCTACCCAGCAAAACTAAGTATCATGTTCCAAGGCAAAATATGGACTTTCAATAAAATGGAGGACTTTCAAGCTTTCTCAGTGAAAAGACCAGAAATGAATAGAAAATTTGACTTTCAAACACAAGAATCAAGAGAAGCATGAAAAGGTAATCAAGAAACGGAAATTGCAAGGGACTTACTAAAGTTGAACTGTTTTGTTTACATTCCTACATGGAAAGATGATGAGTATGATTCATGAGACCTCAGTATTAGGGTAGTTGAAGGGAATATGCATATATATATGCATATATATATGTTTATGTACATATATAAGTGAATGTGTATGTATGCATGTATCTATGTGTATATGTATGTATGTGTATGTATGTGTATATATATATATATGTAAAAGAGAGAGAGCAGACACAGGGTGAGTTGAGGATGAAGGGAAGATAGCTAAAAGAAATAAAATGAAATTAAGGGATGAGAGAGTAACTTACTGAGAGAGGGAGATAGGGAGAGATAGAATGGGGTGGATTATCTCCCATAAAGGTGGCAAGAGGAAGCAGTTCTAGGAGAGGAGGGGAGTGGGCAGGTGAGGGGGGAATGAGTGAACCTTGCTCTCATCAGATTTGGCCTGAGGGGGAATACCATACATACTCAGTTGGGTATCTTACCCCACAGGAAAGAAGAGGGAGGAAGATAAAAAAAAAATAAAAGGCAGGGGGATGATGGAGTGGAGGGCAGATGGGGGTGGAGGTAATCAAAACAAACACTTTGGAAAGGGGACAGGATCAAGGAAGAAAATTCAATAAAGCGGGATGGGTTGGGAAGGAGCAAAATGTAGTTAGCCTTTCACAACATGAATATTGTGGAAGGGTTATACATAATAATACATGTGTGGCCTAGGTTGAATTGCTCAACTCCTTAGGGAGGGTGGGTGGGAAGGGAAGAGGGAAGGGAATTTGGAACTCAAAGTTTTAAAATCAGATGTTCAAAAACAAAAAAACTTTTTGTATGCAACTAAAAAATAAGATACACAGGCAATGGGGCGTAGAAACTTATCTTGCCCTACAAGAAAGGAAGGGAAAAGGGGATGAGAGGGGAGGGGGGTGATAGAGGGGAGGACTGACTGGGGAACAGGGCAACCAGAATATACGCCATCTTGGAGTGGGGGGGGAGGGCAGAAATGGGGAGAAAATTTGTAATCCAAACTGTTGTGAAAATCAATGCTGAAAACCAAATATGTTAAATAAATAAATGGCATTAAAATAAAAAAAAAAAAACAAAAAAAACCTGCTTTCTTTAAGGTCAAATTCACCATCAGAAACATGCTTAGGATTTGCTACTTTTCTGCAGGCTAGATATCAGTTCTGTACAGCTACTGTGGGTATCTGGAAAAGGACTGCATGAATTAAAATTTAATTTAAATGGAATTAGGCATTAGTAAATTGATTAATTGGGTAGCTAGGTGGTGCCTGGAGTCAGGAAGACCTGAGTTCAAATCTGGCCTCAGACACTTACTAGCTGTGTGATCCTGAGCAAGTCTCTTAATCTTGTTTGCCTCAGTTTCCTCATCTGTAAAATGAGCTGGAGAAGGAAATGGCAAACCACTCCCACATCTCTGCCAAGAAAACCCCAAATGGGGTCATGAAGGTTTAGAGACTCCTGAACAACAGTTTCCTGACTCCAGGCCCATCGTTCTCTCTACTGCTCTACCAGCTGCGCAAGGGCAGAATTTTCCTCTTGGACTGAAGCTGTAATATTCAGCCTCAGTAGGAAGGAGTTTTCCAGAAAGAAAGATGAATGCTTGTGAAGGAGTGAGATTGAGGTGTCCACTTATCCTAGAGCTAGTATCCATGCGCTCTCCTCTGTTGGGTGGTTTACTTGGTCCTGGCTGGATTGAGGAGAATCTGAATCCACAGATGAGATCCTTAGCTTTCTTCGGTTTCCTCTTCTGTCCTCCACGGCCTTGCTCTAATGCTGGTCATCTCACTTAAATTCCTCCTCCATCACAGCTGAATGTAAAAAAGAGTCTCTCATACATCATGCATACATGAGTACAGCAGAAAGAGATTTGGAATCATAGGCTCTGCCATTTAGAATCTTCATGACCCTGGGAAAATAGCTATACTTCTCTGTGCCTCAGTTTCCTCATTTGTAAAACAAGGAGGTTGGACTCAATGATCTCTGAAGTCATTTTTGACTCTATGCTTCTAATCTTATGATCGGCAGATGGTCTATTTTTTAATCTCCAGACTATAGAAACCATGAAAATTACTTGGGTGTGGATATCATTGCGGGGTAGGATGAGGTAGTAGAATTTGTGTCCAAAGACTTGGGTTCAAATTCCAGGTCTGGTACCTACTACCTGTGTGGCCTTGGGAAATTTAGGCCTTAGTTTCCTTATTTATAAAATGATAGGGGTTGGATCAGATGACCTAAATCTATGATTCTAGTATTCACAATTTGCATGTAGATCTGGCCTTTGCCTGGGTATCAAGAATTTAGCTTTCCTCTTGCTATGTTTTAACTTTATTTTTACCTTATTCAGACTAGAAAGCAGCTGATATTTAGATAATACTTTGAGGCTGGTGAAGAGCTTGGTCCTCCCAATATTCTTGATGTGGTGTTTTGTTAGCTCTATATCTTTCCCCTGGGACTCGACTTGTGAATTAATTGGTGCTGGGGGCTGTCTACAAAGGCCTCTTTTCACCAAAGCAGCGCCTATTTTGCAGCATCGAGGCCCAGAAAGTTGTCTGGGGATTTTAAGAGAATATATTTTCCCAGGATCACACATCCAGTACTTGAATCCAGGTCTTTGTGACTTCGAGGCCAGCTCTCTTTCCACTCTGTCATGCTTCTATCCAGTCATCTCCAGAGTGACCAAACAATTTCGAGCGTGTATTTAGTTTAGCTCTGTGTTAGATTTTGGGGAAATGGACTCACATAGTCTTAGAGTTGGAAGAGTTATCAAATGCCATCTTGTCCAACCCCTATATTTGAAGAAGAATTCCCTCTACAGTACATGTATGAGTGGCCATCAAGTCACTAACAGGAGAGTTCTAGGGAAGGAAAGAGGTAAAACATATTGTATAGAGCTGGGGGATTTTCCCATCCTTGAGGGACTATAATCTACATCAGATGATGTTTGGTGGTACCTATGATGCTTGATTTCTTCTTTATTTAACTTCTTATTGGACATATTGAACTGACTGTGCCTTGGCAATTTTAAACTTAATATGACCAATATAAACGCTCCCTTCTTCCCAACTTCCCTATTACTAATAAGGGTACCGTTATCTTCCCAGTCACTCAAGCTTGCAACCTAGGTATCATCCTTGACCTCTCCCTCTATCTCATCCTCCACTCACATACACTTTATTGCAAGCCCTGTTGATTTTGCCTTGATAACATCCATTGTTTATGCCTTCTCTTCTCTGACCTTGCCACCCCATTGCTACAATCCTTTATGAACTCATGCCTGGACTATTGTAAAAACCTGCTGGTTTGTCTCCCTGTCTCAAGTCCATTCTCTACTCAGCTATCAAATCAATCTTTCTGAAGTACAGGTCTGATTATGTCACTCCCCTATTCAATAAGTTCCAGTGGCTTCCTATCACCTCTAGGATCAATTATAAAAACCTCTGTTTGGCTTTTAAAAATGTTGTATTGTATTTTTATTTGTTATACATTTGCCAATTACATTTAAAAATTTTTTTAAAAATTCATTTTCAGTTCCAAATTCTCAGCCTCCTTCCTGCCCCTCCCCTCTTGATTAAGAAAACAAGAAATAATATACATATGAAGTTATGAAAAACATATTTCCACATTAGCCATATTGCAAAAGAAAAACAGGGCTAAGAAAATTCTTCAATCTCTCCTGGGAGTTCATCAGTTCTCTCTCTGGAGGTAGATAGTATTTCATCATGAGTTCTTTGGAATTGTCATGGATCGTTATATCGATGAGCATAGTTCTAAGTCTTTCACAGTCGATGGCCGTTACAATATTACTGTTACTGTGTATATGATGTACTTCTGGTTCTGCTCATTTCACTTTGCATCAGTTCCTATAAGTCATTCCAGCTTTTTCTGAAAGCATTCCACTCATTGTTTCTTCTAGCAAAATAGTATTCCATCAGCATCATATACCACCGCTTGTTCAGCCATTCCCCTCAGTGGGCATCCCCCCAGTTTCCAGTTCTTTGCCACCACAAAAAAGCTGCTACAAATATTTTTGTCCATATGGATCTTTTTCCTTTTTCTTTGATATCTTTGGGATATAGACCTAATAGTAATATTACTGTGTCCCTTGGGCATAGTTCCAAATTGTTCTCCAGAGTGGTGGACCAGTTCACAACTCCACCAATAGTGCATTGGTGTCCCTATTTTTCCACACCCCCTCCAGCATTTGTCATTTTCCTTTTCTGTTAGGTTAGCCAACTTTGTTTGGCTTTTAATAGCCTTTCACAACTGGATGCTTCCTATCTTTCCAGGCTTCTCACACCTTTCTCCTGTCAATTTACTCTACAATCCAGGTATACGGGCCTCCTGGCTGCTCCTCATACAAGACACACCGTCTCCTAACTCTGGGCATTTCCCTCAGCTGTCTCCCATGTCTGAAATACTCTCCCTCCTCATCTCCACCTTCTGGCTTCCCTGGCTTCCTTTAAGTCTCAGCTAAAATTCTCTTTGACAGGAAGGCTTTCTTGGTTCCCCTTAATGCTAATTGCCTTCTTTCCAAGATCTGCCCTATTTATATCTTTGTAACTGTTTGTGTATTGTCTCCCCCACTGGACTACAAGCTCTTTGAGGGCAGGGAATTTTTCTCCCTTTCTTTGTATTGGCAGCACTTTTCACAGTGCCTGGCATACAGTAGGTACTTAATTAATGCTTGTTGACTTGACTTGACTATTTATCACCCAATAGTATTTCATTTTCCCGGAGGATGCAGGATTTGCCATCGACAGTATTGGAACCATATCTACAACAATGACTTTTGATTTCAACCGAGGACCCAAAAGGTAAATAATGTATGTAGATTTTGTCCAGTCTAAACATTGCTCCTTTTCTGGAAATTTCTCTTTTTTATACTTTTCCCATGATCCCTTGCTACACTCCCATTCTACAGATGCTTTTAATACCAATAGAGGACATTGAAAATAAAGTCATTATTTGACTCTTTGCCTATATTCTTGCTACTGCTGATTTTTTTAGAGAGAAGAAAATGTGGTACAGTAGAAAACATGTTGGATCTGGAATCAGACTTGGGTTCAAATCCGGACGATTCAATTCAATAAGCATTTACTAAGCACTTTTTTTGTGCAAAGGAATATTCTTGGGTTCTAGAAATCCTGAGATCCCCAAAATAAAATGGCCTTTGCCCTCTAAGGTCTTACATTTTACAGTTCATTTGTGTACGAGGTGGCAGGGTGGACGATACAACATATGACCTTCGTAACTCATCCACTTTGTGATGTTGGGCAAGTCATTTAAAATGCCTAAACCTCAGTTTCCTCATTTGTAACTTGAATGAGCAGCAGTAGATAATCTCCGAAGTCTCTCCCAACTCTAAATATATGATTAAATTAATTTTCCCACCTTAGCTTCAACTATCCCATTTAAAACTCAATCCCCACAACAGGGGTGCATAGCCCTATGGAAGTCTATGGGCCAGGGAGAGTTCAAATATTTCTTTTTCCATTCCTCAATGGATAGAGAATGGAGTCTTGTTTTGTAAGAATGGCTATGGACAGAAACATTCCCATTATAGTCCAATGAATCTTAAAATTTACTAGGCCAATATCTTCTAGTTTCCTCTGTAGGGTCGCAAACGCCAAATGGGGAGGCATTGCCCACTGTTGTTATTGTTAGTTAATGTTGATTTTTAGGAGCTTCCTAGGTCTCAGGGTACTTTACAGAAAATGATAATGTAGCAATAAACTACTCAAACCCGATCCTTCATGAGCCTGAGCTGAGATTTTACCACCTTAGCCGATTGAGGAATGTCACACTCCTTGCTCTCCTTACCTGCATCTTTTTATTTTGGATGGGGGAAGGCAGGGCAGTTGGGGTTAAGTGACTTGCCCAAGGTCACACAGCTAGTACACGTGTCAAGTGTCTGAGGTCGGATTTGAACTCAGGTCCTCCCGACTCCAGGGTCGGTGCTCTACTCACTGTGCCACCTAGCTGCCCCCTTTACTTGCATCTTAACAGCCTCAGCAGCCAGGGTTCAGCAGCCAGGCCTCAGCAAAGACTTTTGTAGGATTAGGCCTCAAGGCACCAAACAGGTCTGTTTATCTATATTTTGCTACAAAATTCCTTAATTGACAGTGGTGTTTGCTTCTTTGGGGAAGAACTGGCTAAAAGCTCTAACCAATGTTCTAGACTCCAAAGAAAACCCAGAGGAAAATGAACATGGATGATATCTAAAAAAATTTTATTATCATTTTGTGTTTACTGCTATCGTTCAATGAATCCTCAATCTCATCAGTAGGTGTATTCCTTCCAACGGTGCAGATTGCAACACATCCGTGCTCGCCCATCCTGTGCCACTCTTACGGAATCATCGATTTAGAGCTGCAAAGATTCTTGGAAGTGATCAAGGGCAACCCCCTCACTTTGGAAGCTCAGGGCTACATAGCTACTAAGTGTCTGAGGCAGGATTTGAGCTCAGGTCTTTCTGGTTTCCATGTTCAGTGTCCGAGTCCCCTGAAAATCATCCATGGGGAGGAGTTCCACTTCATTTCTGTCATTCTTGTATACAACTTACAGAATTATGGACAGTCTGTATATGGAGGCAGCTTGATGGCCCAGTGAAGAGAGTGCTGGGCCTGGGGTCAGGAAGATCTGAGTTCATATTCCACCTCAACCATTTACTGTGTGACCCTGAGAAGTCACTTAACTTCAGTCTGTCTTAGTTTCCTCAACTATAAAATGGAGACGAGAATAGCATTGTTATGGGGATAAAAGGACATAATATTTGTGAAGTGCTAGTATACTTTCTCTCTTTCTTTCTCTCTCCCTTTTTCCTTCCTTTCTCTTTCCCTCTCCCTCCCTCCCTCCCTCCCTTCTTTCCTTCCTTCCTTCCTTCTTTCCTTTCCTTCCTTCCTTCTTCCTTCCTTCCTTCCTTTCCTTCCTTCCTTCCTTCCTTCCTTCCTTCCTTCCTTCCTTCCTTCCTTCCTTCCTTCTTTCCTTCTTTCTTTCTTTCTTTCTTTCTTTCTTTCTTTCTTTCTTTCTTTCTTTCTTTCTTTCTTTCTTTTTCTTTCTTTCCTTCTTTCTTTCTTTTTTTCCTTCTTCCTTCCTTTCTCTCTCTCTCTTTCTTTCTCTCTCTCTTTCTTTCTTTCTTCCTTCCTTTCTCTCTCTCTTTCTTTCTCTCTTTCTTTCTTTCTTTCTTTCTTTCTTTCTTTCTTTCTTTCTTCTTTCCCTTGTTCTTGTTCCTTCCTTGACTCTTTTGGACAGTAGGAACCATATGTCTGTTTCCAAAATTATAATTATTTCAGTTCTCTAAGACTGTAATTTGCAGTAAAATTGCCAATCTGCATTGGTAGAAGGAATTTCTCCACTTAGCTCTACCTCTACTAATAAAACCACAAGTTCAGGTCAAAATAAAACATATCTATCTCTCTCTATATAAATTTAAAATGCATTAACAAATGGGAAAAGGGTCACTAATAACACGTTACTTTTAAAAATTGACCTTTCCTTAAACAAATTAAAGTGAGACCCTTTCCCTTCCTTAAGTTCTGAGAAATTGGAGCTTGTTTCACTGAATGATTAAATTACCCATTTATAAAATTTGAAGCCACAACTCTTTTGCTAGTGGTTCGTGCAGAATTCCCAATAAAGATCAGCAGAGTGCTCAGTATTCTTTCCTTCTTTCTTTGACTTTGGGGCTTAACTAGGTTCTAGGATCACTGAACCTTTAAGTAGGAATGGAGAAATTTCGATGTGCCTCATTTACTCTTGTTAATTCATCCCTTCCAGGGAGATGGCAGCAGCAATGGAATTCCCATTGTTTGGCTTCTGATGAACATGTTGGAATGGCTCATTAGGACCTTCCTGTCCTTTCAATAAAATACCCAGGATTCATTGAGCTAGATGAAGTGTAGTTAGAGGATTATAACTGGCTTTTATTCATTAGTTGGTTCATTACATTTTCCTAATCAATAATTCTTAGTCTTATTAGATAGAAATAATTTTCATCATGAATTTAAGTTCATCAGAATCTGACCATGGTAACTCAGGGTGCATGGTGCCATGGGAAGGAAGCTGGACTTCGAGTAAGGAAGAATTGAGTTAAAATTCCAACTGTGATACTACCAGTTGTGTGACCCTAGGCAAGTCACTTGGTCTATCTGAGGCTCAGCTATAAGATGAAGATCACAGATTTAGAACTGGAAGGAATCTCAGAGATCATTCATTGAAAAACTCCCATTTTTATTCTCCCAAGAGAGATAACTGAGGCCCTGAGAGGTTAATTGACTTTGCTATGCTAGCAGAGCCACCTTAGAGATCAGAACCTCTGATAACTAACTAATCAATAAGCACTTATTTAGTGCTTTATTATGTGCCAGGCACTGTGCTAAGTGGTAGAAATACATAGAAATGCAGAGTCCCTGGCTTCAAGAAACTTATGTTCTAGAAGAGAATAATTATAGCATCTACCTCATGGACTTGGTTTGAGCCTCAAACAAGATAATATGTAAAAAAGCTTTGAGAACTTTAAAGGTTATACAAATGTCATTTCTTAGTAATCATTTTATTTTGGGAAAACCTGTGAAATCCTGCAGAGTGAGGTCTTTTTCTAAATAATCTTGAGAAAAAATTCATTCTGAGCTGAATTATCAGAGTACTTTGTGTTTAAGTTAAAGCGTAATTAGCTAGATACTAGGCGGCTAGGTGGCTCAGTGGATAGAGTACTGGGTCTGGAGTCAGGAGGACCTGAGTTCAAATGTGACCTAAGACACTAATTGTGGGACCTTGGGCAAGTCACCTAACCTTAATCCACTGGAGAAGGAAATGGCAAATCACTCTCAATATCTCTGCCAAGAAAAACCCTCTAGACAGTATGGCCCACTGGGTAATAAAGAGTCATGTGCTACTGAACAAGAACAATATCTACATATTGTCTATGAAATTAATTATGTTTTTCTTCATTTAAATTAAAAAAGTCTGGGTTTAATGAACCCCTCCCCCCAAAATAGAAAAAAAGACTATTTCAATATACGAAGTCGAAAGAAAAAGATGAAAAATATGCCAACACAAATCTCTTGCGCATGTAGCTTGCTAAAAGTACATAATACTCGTTGATTTGAATTCAACATGTGACTTTCCAAGTTGTTCTGCTTATCTGTGTTTCTTTTCGTACTTCCTTTAGCTCCTCGTGTGTGTGTGTGTGTGTGTGTGTGTACGTGTGTGTACGTGTGTGTGTTTTTTTTAAATACTTCGATGACCCACTTTCCTTTTTTTTTGTGACCCTCTCAACATACCCCCTCCACCCTAATTCCAAACACAAAAAAAGCCCACAATCATTGTAACCAATCAGGATAGTGAAGCAAATCCAAACATCTGCCATGTCCCAAAATGTGTCATTCTGCGCCCTGTGTCCACCCCGCTTCTATTAGGAGGTGGGTGGCTGACATCATTTTGCACCTATAGGGTTAGAGGGAGAAATAAGCAACGTTTGGGATTTTGCTTTTTTGTTTCTTTTTTCTTTGGCTCTGAATTATCCAGATTTGCTGTCTAAATCAATACGATTATCCAGATAATTGCCGAGCTTGTCCCTTTACTTGGCTTTTGCAGATAGAATCAGGTTTCCTGGGAAACAGCCTAGGCACCAAACCTTGCACCTGGGAGTCGAGGGGAGAGGCCAATATGATCAGCAGTATCAGCTATGCATAGTTCCTCATGTTAATGAGCCAAGCAGTAATCTTCCTATTAGGAAACATCCAGCTTCCCTATGGCCTGCACTCTCATTCTCCAAATCCGTAACCCGCTCTGCTGAAATGGAATCCCATCAATCATCCTACCCTTTGGATCTCTCTCCTTAATCGTTACACTATTCAGAAGAGTTCCTGAAACAAAATGCTTTGCTCTTGTCAATCAGTTTTCAATATTGAAAGGCCTGAGCTTGGAGGACTAATGGCTGGAAGATCGATCCTAAAAAAACACCGAGTTTAGTGTCACAGTAGGAAGTAGTGTAGGCTGGTGACAAGGCAGGCTGCATTTGGCTTCGGATGACCCAGGTTCCGATTCCGGTTCTGTGACTTACTGCCTCTCTGGGCCTGTTTCCTTAGCTGTAGTATGAGGGCCCTGAACAAGAGAGTTGGATTTGGAGTCGAAGGACCTGGGTTCTAATTATGGCTCTGCCACTTATTCTGTGTGACATTGGTCAAGTCACTTTGTTTCTGGTCCTTATTTTCCTCACCTGCAAGATAAGAGAGTTAGGTTGGATCATCTCTGAGGTCCTTTCTTGATCTAAGCCCACGAACCTGTGAAAAGTCATGATTGAGAAAGAAGGAAAAAAGCACTTAGAGCGTGCCTACTCTGTGCCAGGCATCGTGCTGAGCATTTCACAATCGTTATTTCATTTGATCCTCACGATAGCCTGGGAGGTATGGGCTATTATTGCTATTCCCATTTATCGCTGAGGAGACTGAGGCAAGCAGAGGTTAAATGACTTGCACAGGTAGTAAGTGTCTGAGGTCATGTTTGAATTCAGGTCTTCCTGATTTTAGACCCAGCGCGCTATCCACTGAACCACCCAGCTGCCTCTGCCTCATGGGACTCAAAGTGGAAAGGCACCTAAAATAGCATTCTGTTAAACTTCCCCATGTTACAGGTCAAAGGACTGTGGATTTCAATTTGGAAGGGACCTTGGAGGTCATAGAGGTGCATCGGTGCCAAGAGAAGGAGGGGGCAATCCTCTGTGAATTCTTCCCTCAAACACTGTGGGGCTTGAGAGAATAGGGGGCTTGGGATACCAAGATAGGAGCGTGGGAATAACCAGCCTCTGAGGATAGATATTCCCCAGATTCATAGAGGCAGACCAATAAGAATGCTACTGTAGGTTGGCACCCTGGGGCCATGTTTCATTTGCTCCTAAGTTAAAGCCCTGGTATATGTTCGACAGCTTTGCTATGCTCACCTGATTTGACTACGTAGACCACTGAGTTCAAATGTGGCACAAGCAATGTGTTTGGATGAGTTTTTGATAGATTTGACAATCCAGTCCGACTGGTGAGTTTGGTCCAAACAGCTGGCCAACCTTGTGTGTAGACCTAGCCTAGAGCATCCCTGCATTCCCACGTGCTCTCTCCTACTGCTTTTGGTTCTTTGTTTGTTTTAGCTTTCCACTGGTTATTAAAGTGGCTGACCCAGGAGGACTTTCTGTCTTGGGAAACGTAAAGATCTCCCTCATCAATATAAACAGTAAGGCCCCTATTCTTACCTGCAGGTAAGGAAATGAAATACATAATTTTACTTCAGCCTTGACAACTAAATATGGAAATCAGATGAAATTCATTATTAAACTTTTTGCATTCTAGAGCCTTTGGTGGTGGTGGGTGGGGAGGAAATAAACATAAAACTACAACCAAAAAAATCTGATTAAAAATTTTTTTTTTTACCCAGAGGTAGGAAAAATGCCTAGGATATAAAACTCTAAATAAAAAGGATTTTATTGAAAGCAAAAGATCTTTAAAGAGAGAAATACTTTCGCTATTGTACTAGCATATATGCTGAATGCCAGAGCAATATCTCCTTTGATTCATAGGTCAGAGCTATCGAGCTGCATCTCTAGTCTTCTCTGCCACTGAGGAGGCTACCCGTGCTCGCTGTCATTACTAAAGAGCTTAGAAACCATTCTGGTGGTCAAGAATTTTAAGTGCCAGGCCCTTACCCTACATGAAAGAGAAAAGACTTGTACTATGTCCAATGCTGTTCTCATATTCTTTCCTTAAATAAGTTTATTTGACATCAAAGAAGCAGTTCTGACTCCTACCCTGGTGAACTCAACCACCCCTACAGAAGGCAATATCACACTCAATGAAGAAACTCCAGTGGGGAAAACTGTGGGTACCTGCAGAGCTACTGATGAAGACCAGATGGGGCGTCTCACCTTTGAACTGGACCCAGGGAACAGATACTTTGCTATTGACAAAGGTGGGGCAGGAATTGGTCTTGGGTCTTGGAAGTAGTGGGGTCTGGGGGAAAGTATTGGCTCTAGAGTCTGAAGAGCTGTTTTCCAATGCTGGCTTTTCTGCTTCCTGCTTGTGCGACCTTGAGTAGTAATGAACTCCTCACTACCACAATTCCTCATGTATGAAATCAGAGGCTTAGACTAGATGGTTTCTAAGCTCTCCTCCAGTTCTAAAATTGAAGTATCGATTCATGATATTTGGTTCCTGATAGACTCTCTAGCTAGGACCCCAATCAATAAATTAGCATTTATTAGGTATTTACCATATGCCAGGCACTATTCTAAGAAAAAGCAAAACTAATCCCTGTCCCCAGGGAGCTTGCAATCCAATGGTTCCAGTTCAGGCTGAAGAAAGCTATAAGAAGTTTTGGTTTCAGTGAAATTCAACATTGTTTCCTCCAAGCTCATTTGATTCCTAGAAACTTGCAGCTGGAATTCCCAGACCCATGCAACCAACATAAAAACTGTGTAGACAGCCTGCAGTGAGTCAAAATGACCAAATCATTCAATTTCTTGGCACTGTCAAACTGGTTCAATGTCAGAAATGGGTATAATTTTATCAGTGGAAATTACCATTTGCTTTGCCCCTGTACCCTGAGGACCGTGGGGCCTTCTCCTCTGACTTGCAGCTGAAACCTTCTATATGTGTTGTCTCCCACATTAGAATATGAGCTCCATGAGGAAAGGGGTTATTGTAGTTTTCTTTTTGAATCTCTAGCACTTAAGACAGGGCTTTGCACATAGTAAGTGTTTAATAAATGCTTTTACCTTCATTCATTCACTTGGAGTCTTCTGTCTCCCTTCTCTGTCTCTTATTCTCCACCTCTTCCCTTTCCCTTCCCTTTCTCTCTTCCCGCCCTCTTTTTCCTTTTCTCCAGTGGGAAAAAAATCTTGAAGACTTTAAACTTTCTTTTTGATGCCTTACAATAAAGACTCAGGATTAGAGCAGCGTTTTCAGTAACTTCAATCATCCAAGGACAGTGAAATTGAATTGGAGAGCACCTAGTCAAGTAACTTACCTTCAGAAATGGTTCTAGGGGGTTAGGTGGAGCTGGGGTCCTGAGCGAGCCATACACAAATCATTCACTGCCTGAATACACTCACTAGGTAAATGCTCAGGTTTCTACTTTAGTTTGTCCTGGGTGAAACAAAGTGATTCTCTGGAATTATTTCTAGTAGGGTATGAAAATATTGAGATAGTGTCCATAGCTCTCTCCCAAAAATACTTTATGTTTCATATTTTGGCAGCTATGTAGCACAGTGGATAGGATGCTGGGCCTAAAGTCAGAAAGACTCATCTTCCTGAGTTCAAATTTGGCTTCACACACTTACTAGCTGTGTCACCCTGGGCAAGTCATTTAACCCTATTTGCCTCTGTTTCCTCATCTGTAAAATGAGAAGGAAATGGCAAACCACTCCAATATCCTTGCCAAGAAAACCACAAATGAGGTCACAAAGAGTTGGACATGACTGAACAACTCTTCTGTTTACTCCTGCCATGCCAAAAGCTAGTAGGATCAACCAGTGTCTTTTTGGAGTCAACAGTTATTCATCAATTTTATAAAATATACTGTAGGCTTCAATCTAGTTCTGAACTACTCATTAATGTTGGTATAACAGTGATTCTCTGGTCTCCACTTTTTGAAGGCCAGGTCTGTTATAAGCCATCTCTCCCCCAAGGTTCTCTGGTAATGTTAAGGAAGTTGAGAAGTGTCTAGTCTCTGCCATTAGCTCCCATAAGCACCACTTGTATTCCTCCAGTTTAGGGTTCTGGTGCCCTACTTCCAATCAACTATTTAACAGATTAGTCTTTACAAAGGCCTATTTATTTCAATAATGTAACACAAGTATACAAACACACCTCCCGACACCTGAGGCCTCCATCCCTACATCCTCCTCAGTTTCTGTGGCTGAGAAGATTAAATTTATAGCTTAAGCCAGTACCTACTCAACATTAGTCCCACCATCTCCTAGTCTAAAGCCACCCTAGCCTTGTGTCCTGGTACCTTGCTTCTAAAGACTTTCTTGCTGGTCAGATAGCAACATCTTGCCTGTAATTCTGTCTCCAAGTTCTTCATGGCTCTGGCTCCAGCTCCAGAGCGTGAGATTCCATACACCTAGAACTGAAAAAGACAAATGAAACAAGACAAAAATCCCAAGCCTGTTTTGGGAGGCCACAGTTGTCAAGGGGCAACAAAGCTGTCTTCCTTTTGGTAGTTTTAATGATTCAGCCAACCAGTGGAAAGAGGCTTTTCCCACCTCTGTGGTAGGTGAATGTAGAATGAAGCTGGTCCCTCGCATCTCCTATTTGGATGTCCCTATCTTAGGTGATGTACCTTGGGGCATGTACCACAGCCTCATTATATTAATTTACATTAGATCTTTCTTTAAAGATTTCTCAGGACTTTTGTGTGTAGTGAGGATATTTTGAAACATATCATTCTTCTTTGTAATGAAATGTCTTGATGTTCCAGAGGGCGGAACTGTGATGATCGCTAACCGTCTGGATCTGGAGGAGGCTGACTTTGTGAGTGTTCAGTCCTTTACCATTAAAGCATGTGATGAAGACCAGCAGTGTGCAGCTATTCCTGTGCTAGTGTACATTCATGGAATCAATGATAACCCACCATTCTGTGATAAGTATTTGTACAGGTGAGCTTAAGAGGTGGGGAAGAGAAGAAGAAAGATTTAGGAGTCAATTAGGTAGCTACTAGATCAGATGCGTTTCTTGACTATTTCCTATAAATTCTCTAATTCTCTAGTTAGTGCCACTGAGGCATGGCATGTCAAGCATTAAAGACAATGTCTCCTAGAGCAGATGCCCTCATGACTCAGAATCCCAGACTCCCAGAACATTCTCCATCATTTCTCAATGAGTTGAATGTTTGGTTCACAGGTTTTCTCTCCATTCTGACTCCTTCTAGGGGGACTTCACCATACTTACTGGTGTTCCCTCAAAAGCCCTGCCTTTCCATTTCCTTAGTCTTTTCAATTCCCATAATTTACTCTTCCATTTCGCTTCAGCCACACAGAGGGATGGTCATATCCTTGATCTTGGCAACACCGACAAGTGTTCGACTTCCATCTTCGAGAACTCTAAATTTTCTGTATTTATCATTATATTTTATCCTTCCATTTTTCCTTCTTCCTCACTCTTCTTAGCCTATATGACCACTAATCCCTCCATTCCTTGCTATTTTCTTAGGCCATCACCCGTGTTTGGCTATATTCTACTCTCTTCCCTATCTTGATCCCTTATTGAATCAGTTCGACATTATACTGCCCTCTGCTCTTAAACCTTCTTTTCCCTTGATCGATTGCTGATCATACCTTGCCAAACTAACCCTGGAGGATTTCCACCATCTGCCTGCTTTCCTATTTATGTGCCATTTTCTGTTAGTAGTACTCATTGATTTTTATATCAGATGTTTTGCTTCCTCTCACAAAGACTTGAAAATTCAATAATTTATCAGATAACCAAGAGGGATATGGAACCATAATGCAGATTGGGGAGTCTACAAATTTTTTATTAATTAATTTATTTTTAGTTTTCAACATTCACTTTCACAAGATTTTGATTGACAAATTTTCTCCCCATCTCTCTCCTCCTCCCACCCCAAGATGGCGTGCATTCTGATTACCCCTTCCCCCAATCTGTTCTCTTTTCTATCACCACCACCCCTTCTCTTATCCCCTTCCCTTCTATTTTCCTGTAGGGTAAGATAAATTTCTATATCCCATTGCCTGTATATATTATTTCCCAGTTGCATGTAAAAACAATTTTTAACTTTTGTTTTTAAAACTGAATTCCACATTTTCTTTTCTCTTCTTTGACATTACAAGGGTACCAGTAGAGTGCTTAGGATTTCTACCTGTCATCCTTTAGCCTCATCATGGGACTGGCCCATCTTTTTGAGTCATACATTTCCCAAATAATTTGTTTTTTGAAGTTCCTCATTGGACATATATTGTAACCACTATCTCCCAGTGTTTATTATCAAGCATTGAATATAAAAAGAAGAAAAAAACATACTCCTTGCCCTCAATAACCTTATAGTCTAAATGAAGGGACAATACATTTTTTATTGTATGATTATGGCTATAAGCCTATTTCTTTTGAAATTATTTTCTTCCTGATTTGAATTTATTTCAGTAGAATATAAGTAAACACCTGGAGGTCAGGGGCTGTTTCACTCATTCTCATACGCCATGGGCCTCTTTGTTGTCCAATGGGGAATAGTAATTTTTAATTCTCAGGAGAGTGTTGGATTGATGGATTCTTATGAAAAGTTCTGTAGTTTTAAAGAATGTTAATTCTGAAGGCATGTCTGTCTATTTTAAAGGTATAGAGGCATTGAGGTGATTGCAAATAAAACAGTTATTGCTAAACTGGTGTGTCATGACCTTGACAAGTCCCCTGATGTGCTTCAGTATGTTCCTAATAGTGGACCACTTGGTGAGGGAGAGTTATTTGAACAAGTACCAGACTTTGACAATGTCATATGGGTGAGTATTAGTTACCAAAGAAGCCAATGTGGTATAGCAGAGAGAGAGTCCAGGCGGGCCTAAGAAAACTCAAGTCCCAATCTTGGCTTGGCCATTTATAACCTGTGTGACCTTGGGGTGTGAGGGGTGTTCAGGGAAGACTAGCACCTCTGGTGTGAGGGCTTGCTGAGTTTTTTCAGGGCTGCTTACTCACCTTTGGTGTCCATTTGTCACCCAATTCGCACTTGTGGATCCAAGAAGCTATAGTATGTGTGGCAGCCATAGCACAGTAAAACTATCTCAGCAGATGGGTTAAACCAGGTTGAAAGGAGCTGACAGGCCTCATACTTGCTGGTGAGCTAGGGGATGTCTACCCTAAGCATGTGAAAACTTCTCCTGGTGAAATGGGCAGATAAGAACAATTTGTTCCAAAATCCATGAAGGAGGCGAAAGCAAGTGCTGTGGAGCACTTAGAGCTTGGTCAGACATCAAAGATGCCAAGGTCATCTACTGCATCCTGGGCCATTGCCAGTCATCCTGACTTTTGTCTTACCACTGGACTTTGATGACTCTGACAGAGAGAGTGAGACCGACTACTTTGTGCATCTTCGCCTCACTTAAATCCAACTCCTGTGTGAGTCAAGATATTATCCATAGCAATGTCATTGGTCATCTTTGAAAATGAAGGACAATGACCTTGGATAAGTCACCTAATTTCTCTGGGCCTTAGCTTCCTCACTTGTGAAATGAAGGGGTTGCACAATTCACCCCAAGGTCTCTTCTAGGTCTAAGTCTATGATCCTATGAATATATCACCCACATTTCCTCTGAATCCTGCCCTTTGTCAGTGGGCATAGAAAGAAAAGAAGTGACTTGGAAGACAAAAGTCCTAGTTCCTTAAATGAAAGTTAATTATTCAATCAATGTCTGTACATCTGCCTTAATTTTCTTCTTCACAAAATGAGAACAATAGATTCTACCCCCTAATTAATTCAGGAAAAGGAACTGGGGACCATGAAATAGCTTGATTTCCTGAGGGCTAAGCTAGTTTTCCTGGTACTGGGAAATACTGACTTGTCAACCTCCTCCCAAGCCCTCTATAGATCTCCATCTTCTGGCCCTTCTATTGATAGAGGATCCACACTGAGGGTAGCGAGAGTGCTTAATTGTTCTTTAAGTAGTTGAGGCTCTTCCCCTGAAGACATCCCATCCCTTTGCCACCCAGCTGCTGCTTATTTTCCTTCTTGTTCCAAGTCCTAATTCCTGATTGCTTGGGGTTACTTTTCCCTGCCCTCAAACACTGGGGAGTCAGCCCCATTTGTTATTGCTTATGGCTGAGGAGAGCCGTTGATCAACTTTCTCTCACTGGGGCCAACCCCTAACTTTCCTAATAGATTTTGAATGCCAGGAGTTGAGCTCTACGAACTTCTTGAATTTTAGAAACATAACCCATGATGAGGGTAGTGGAAAGAGGATTGGACTATAGGATTGGAGAGTGCATTTGGAAAGGATCTCAGAAGACTTTAATCCAACCCTTTTACTTTAAAGACCAGGAAACTGAGGCCCAAGGAAGTTAAATGACTTGCCCAAGGATCCACACAGGTATAAATATCAAAGGTGAGATTTGAACCCAGGTTTTCTGACCCTGATTTGTACACCACAGTGATGAGGCAAGAGAAGCCAGGAGATCTAGGTTCTCTAGAGCTCTGGCTCTAGTTGTGTGACCTGAGACAAACCACTTCCTGTCTCCAGGCTCCACTTTCTCATCTGAAAAATGATGTGGATTGACTAATGGAACTTTAAGGCCTCCCTTTTAGCTCCAACTTTCTATGTTTCTGACATCTTATATCTTATTTTAAAAAAAAGCTATACAAAATGGTGTCATTCCTTGAATATTCCTATCCTCCTCCAAACTAAATTTAGGCAAGGTTCTGTTGAGTCTGTACGTATATAATGTAAAATGTTAAGCAAATTGTTCAGTAATATCCAAACATCCAGATATTTGCTTTCATGTAAACACAGCCTGGCTCACTTTTACCAGAACAGGTGCTAACATTGCTGGTAGGAACGCAACAACATTGGGTTGTATTTGGAGTGTGTGGCATAGCACTGCACACAGATGAGATGGAGTTATACCAAGAAATCATTTGGTGCTTCCATTGAATGCAGATTCAAGATGGTACCATCCTACACCAAATTCTTTACCTTAGTGGACCTTTTTATAGTAAGTGTCCAGTATATTCATGAGCTTTCTTGGGAGGTAGTGGGTTCTGCCTCATTGGATCTCTTCAAACAAGGAATGGATGACCACTTGTCAGGTATGTTGTAATGGAGTTCTGTTTTTTTTTCTTTTCATGTATAGGTTGGACTAGATGGACCCTGAGGGTCTTTCTAACTCTGAAGTTTCTATGATTCATAGGATCACAATCTGTGATTTATACTATTCAATTCAATATAATCTAATATAGTTCTAATCAATTTAATTCAATTTAACAGCATCCATTAAGCCCTACTGTGTGCAGATCACTGTGCAAGGAGAGGCAGCTTGGTGCATGGACAAACTATCTCCCCTTATATGGTGCTTTACAAAATATTATCTCCTTTGGTCTTTACCACAATCCTGGGAGGTGGCTTCTATTGTCATCCTCATTTTATAGAACACTGATCCTGGGGCATGAAGGCATATTAGAGTTCTGTCTCTGTCACTTATTACTAGTGTGACCAAGAGCAAATTGTTTAACCTTTTTTAGCTGCATTTTCCTCATAAAAAGGATGAATAATGTTTGCATCATTTTTTGCATTAACTGCTTCCCTGGATTGTCTTCGAGGTAGAGTGTTTTTTAAACTTGAAGCAACTACATAGGTGTCTATTATTAAACACTGGTCAAACAAAGATGAAAACTGACCTACCTCCTTCCCTGAAGGAATATGTAGTTTAAATAAGGAGGCAGTTCAGACCTTATTAGGTAATTGTGGTTATAAGGTTATTTCTTCTGAAATTATTTTCCTTTTGGTTTATTGATTTATTTTAGCCCAGTAGAAAATAAATTCTTGGAAGACCCAGGGTATTTTTTTCCATTTGTATCTCTGGAACCTAGCTAGCAAAGTATCTTGTACATAAATGTCTGTTGAACCGATGTACTCCTATTACTATGGCATCTTCTCCAAGGTGACCAAAGACTTGGATTATGAAATGCCAGAGGCTTCTGCGGTGGGTCATACCTATGAGATGATGGTTTCTGTCTTTGATGACCCCAGGCCTTCCCATACAGGTAAGTTCATCCAAAAGTTATCAAGGGGTTTCTAGGCATTTTCTTGATCAAATGATGCTTAAAGCCTGGAGAATAAGCCAAATTTTCTCATTGTTATCCTGGAATGTCAATGGTTCATTCTATTAGGAACAGTCTAGGTAGAGGAAACAAGGAGAAAAGAAGCAGTAGGAAAACTCCCTTCAGGGGTCTTCACTAGATTAGGGAAACAGCTATGATCATTTCCTTGGGCCTTTTAAACTCCCAGCAGAAGTTGGAGCAAAGCTAGGTATTGGTTGTAGGTTCTTGGAGTTGGAGGACCGGCAAAATATAGGTTCTATATTTTTTGTTATCATACCTGGCTGAATTTCTGCCCGGTGTTGCCAAAGATTTGTTATTTGAAAACATCCATATGCTTGGTATCATGTGGACCTAACTTCTCTTTGATTGAGTGATTTTTTTCAATATTGTGGTTTCAATGTTTTGGCATCAGGAAATGCAGTCATAGTTTGAGGAAAGCATAGCATACCAACCCCAAAGACTAGTGCATGAATCTACAGTATGCCACTCCCTGAAACATGGGCACGAATCTAATAAGATGAAATTTAAAAGGGAAAAAAGCAAAATCTGACTTTTGTGTTAAAAAAAATCAATTTCACGAGTACAAGATAGGGGAAGTATGGCTAAACAGCATTCACTGGAAAACGATCTGTAGGGGTTAGAGTATTACAAACTCAGCATGAGTCAGCCATATTATATGGCAGCCTTGGAAAAGTTAACATAAGTTTAGATTGCATTGAGGGTGGGATAATGTTCAGGACTGGGGAGGTGACAGCCCCACTGTATCCTTCCCTGGTCAGGACACTCTGGAGTATGGTGTTCAGTTCTGGGCATCACATTTTATGAAGGACATTGAGAAGCTATAGTGCATTCACAAAGAATGTTCAGAGGAAGGCAATCAGGACAGTGAAAGGTCTTAAAAAATTTCATGCCTTAAAAAATACCAGTTGAAGGAAATTAGGGGTATTTGGCCAGGATAAGAGAAGCCTGAGGGAGGGCATGGTGGATGTCTTCAAGCATTTGAAGGGCAATCATGTGGAGGAGAAATCAGTCTGGTTTGAGTGAACCCCAGAGGGTAGAACTAGGAATGTTGGGTAGAAGTGACAAAGAGATGGATTTAGGCTTGATGTCAGGAACCACTTTTTAATAACTAAAGTTTTCCACAAATGATATGATCTGCCATAAGAGTCAGTGGGTTCCCCTCTACTGGAGTCTTCAATCAAAGCCTGGTTTAACTATTTGAGGGGCAGCCTGGTGTAGTGGGTAGAGTAGAGATGGAAAAATTTGGATTTGAAACCTGCCTCAGCTGGATGACCCTGGGCAAATCACTCAACCTCTCTCCCTTCAATTTCTTCATCTTTCAATTGGGAGAAGTTGGACTCACTCATCTTCAAGGTCCCTTCCAGCTCTAAATGTGCTCTCCTCTACATTGTAAAAAGCATCCTCATTTGCAAAAAAGTAGGACTAAGTGACATTTGAGATCCCTTTCAACTCAGAGAATCTGTAATTCTCTGGTCCTCCTACACACCTGCATGTGAAGGTTTAGGATCTCTGCCACTTCTCCATGCTCCTAAAGCCTATGGCTTCCTCAATTTGGGGCTCACATCTGGCTCATCAGAATGCATTTGAGCTTGGCTCTGACTATTCCAATTGGTGGAGCTTGTACCATTTCATATAAAACACCCATTTCCTAGTCTGGCCTTTCAGAAAAGCACCTTTAGCCTGAAGCTTTTCTTCCTTATTACGTTATCTGCTTTCCCTATCCAGCCAACTAGATGCCCCATCCAACTCACCCTCCTACCCCCATCTAACCCAAAGAAACCTTACTTGTTGTACTGAACCCACATCCTCTCTGGTCTCCACAAGCTAACACATTCCCAGCAGCTGCTTATGATGGATGCTTGTAACACAGCACATGTGGTTTATTCTATTTTTATAGGGATGCTAATTAGCCTGGGTTTGTTCTTTATGGATGATATAAAACCCATGCTAAGGCATAATCATTAACAACACCTGCTCTTGGATCGCATGAATGGAGTCACTAAAGGAAATATCAAGGTTCTGACATAAATCATTTTTTCTCAGTGGATGGATGTGGAATGTCATCATGTTTGTGGTGGACGGGCCTTGGGATGTAATAAGCCTAGCTAAAATTTATATAGCTCTTTCATGCTTGCAAAATACCTTCAACTCATTGGTTCATTGGAGCCTTGTTGGTGACAGTGTGACTATGTGATTATGATGTAAGTCTGAGGCAGAGGTGTGTGTCCTGGACCCTTGTGCAGTCAGTCTGGGCAAGCATATGGACCCCTTCTTGGACTCTTGTTTTTAAATGCACAAAATAAAATACAAAGGAAATAAAGTATGGTGAAATGATCTTATCAAAATATTAAAAAACAAACAAGTTGATGGAACCCAAGTGACTAACCCCTGGTATAAGAAGAGTATTTTTTGGGGATCATTCTCTTTGTATTACAGTTAAGGAAATGGAGAATCAGAGAGAAGTTAAGTGAATTGCTCATGGTTATACAGCTAGTGAATGTCAGGGTCAGAATTTGAATTTTGACTCTAAGTCTTTTTAACCAAATGCTCCTTTTTAACCAAACTCCATGCTACCTGTCAACTCCCCTCTGCTAATTATTCCTTTTAATTCAATGTTCAGTACATGAACTTTTCACAGATTTCCATTTTTGCTTCTCATCAACAAACATTTATTAAGCCCCTACTGTGTACCAGGCACTGTGCCAAGTGTTGAGGATACAGAGAAAGGCAAAAACACAGTCTGTGCACTCCAGGAGCTCACATTCTAATGGGAGAGATAACATTCAAACAACTGTGTGCATACAAGAGACATAAAGGATAAATGGGATATAATCTCGGGGTAGATAGAGTACTTCTCTCTTTTGAGTGCTTTCCCCATTAGTAGGACCATTTGAATGTGCAGGTCTGGAGATTGTTTCAACAATCTGGCTAGCAGCTGTCGTGGGGGTGAAAGACCAACACAAGCCCAACAACAAGAATGCTGCCAAAGCCCAGGTTCTTTTGATCTGCTTTACTAAGGAAAGCAATGTTAAGGGGTTAACAGGTTTACTTTAATTCAGCATATAAATACCATTCACTTAGTTCAGGGGAAGAAGCCAGCTCCCTGAACTAAGGAGCAAATACAAACAAATTACAAACATCGATAGACAGACCAAATACAATTCATAGTTACCAACATCTAGGTTCAGCCCAGGAGCTCATAACAAGGGCTGGCCCAGAGTCATGCACGCCACCATGGCTGTGGCTAAGAGCTCCGAAAATGAGAAAGCCAATCCCTGGCTTTATATCTTTTTCAGTGTCAAGGGTGAGTCACACATGCGACTCACCCACGTGACCTAAAATCATCACAAAGAGGTGACTTAAACCCACGTGGTCTAAAAGCCTCTGATGTCCCAAACATGTCACTCAAACTCATGTGTAAACTAGGCCCTCCCCTGAGGCAGGGAGGTCACCAAGGACTCTCAATCTAATCAAGGAAACAAATGCCAAACTCTTCAAGGCAACTTGGTTGAACTGAGTGCTAAGAGCCCATTTTGTTTACCAACACAGAGATATGAATGTCTCATTTGACTTTTGATAAGTTGGTCTCTGGAAGAGATGAATATGAATTTCTGTGCATGAGAAGCATTTGAAATTAGCTGGGAATCAGTCAGGTCACTGGAGAGAAGGAAGCTTGGCCTCCCTTCCAGCCTGCTAGAAAGGAGATGGATAAAGGCAAATCTCAGCTCCATCAAGTAGTGCCACAGGGACCTTGGATAAATCACTAAATGTCCCTAGGCCTTAGGATTCTCACCTCCAAAATGGGTGTATTGGAACTAGATGATCTGTGAGGCCATTTCCAGTTCCATGTCTCTGATCTTATGATATAAGTCATGGGTCAGAGGCTGGGGTGGTGGGTGAGCATATAAGCTAGTTCTTGCCCTAGACAAAACCAACATTGGCTAGGTTTGCCTCCATTCCTCTATTCTTTGTCTCTTTTCCTAATTCATAATCCCTCAGGGGCTCAGAACCCTCTTGGTCTCCTCCCATTGCTTCCTTCTCCCCTTTCAATAGAGAAACTGGGCAGCTGGGTGGCACAGTGGATAGAGCACCAGGCCTGGAAGTCAGGAACATGAGTTCAAATCTGGCCTTGGACACTTACTAGCTGTGTGACCCTGGACAAGTCGCTTAAACACTGTTTGCCTCGGTTTCCTCATCTCTAAAATGAGCTGGAGAAGGAAATGACAGATCACCCCAGTATCTTTGCCAGGCAAATCCCAAATGAGTTCACGAAGAGTGGACATGAGTGAAATGACTGAACAAAAACCAATATCTGCTCTCAGGAAAGGACCTGAAACTTGTTGTCCCTAAAGTGGAACTGACTGATAAGATCTCAGATCTCTGAAGGTCTTTGCATTTTAACAGGGATCAAAGATAAGGGCATAGCAAGAGGTTCTTTGCCCACCAACATGAGAGGAAGCAGACTCTTCCGTGACTCTTGATGTTCACGATGGAGGCAGTAACCTATACTTTAGTTTCATTTCAATTCACTCAGTCAGAAAGATTGAGTTAAAGTTCTGCCTCTGACATAGAGTAGCTAAGAGACCCTGGACAAGTCACTTAACCTCTTAGTACCTCCAGGTAATTCTCTAAGACTATAAGGTATAGAGATGTTGTTGATCTGCATTGGGAGAGGGACTTTCCATGCTGGGAGTGCCATATAACTGGTTCAAACCATACGTACAAAAGCATCATTTACTGTGCATAAGGCTGACCCTTCCTTCATGTTTCCTAGTAGGGGGACCAGGGTTCCCAATGCACATCTTGGATGAGTCTGTTTCGTGTAGTGTATGGCTTCATTTTTGTTTGCGTACCTTTTGCACCTAGCACAGTTCTTGGCACATGGTATGTTGATTAGTCAATACTTGTTGACTGATTTGGAAGTACTCAGTTCTTTGGACCTTCTCCTTTTCCATGGTTAAAATTGATAAGTTCTGTTCCCAGGGTTGTATTTGGAGACCTTGCTCTATTGGGAGACACCCAGGCCCCTAGTGGAAGTCCTTTTATCTCTCCCAACTTACCCAACAGTTCCTGATTTTTGGTCTTGGATTCATTTCCCAAAGGCCCAGAGCTCTGCTCTCTGCTTTCTGAAGTTTAGAAAATGCTTTTACTTTCTTATTTAATGGACAGAGTAAGAGTAATATTTAGTGAACCAAGAGTCTAAATATTTTACTCCAAAGGTTCCATTGTGGATCTGGACCTAGGGTACCCACATTTGTCTGTCACAAGGCTGATAATGGTATATTGATTTCAGGAGAGGACAATGAATATAATTCTTTAAGTTGTATTGAAAATCTGATTCATGCTAATGTTTTCAATGCAGAGAACTAGGTCCTTTCCCTGGTGTTATGGTGAAGGCCTTCTGAGAAGAAGTGCTATCCAATGGGAAGAATGTTGGAGCTCCATTCAGAGGACTTGAGTTCAAATCCTAGTTCTGGCAATTATGTGACCATGGACAAATCACTCATCCTCTCTGGGCCTCAGTTTCCTCATGTGTGAAATGAAAGTGTTGCTCTAGTTAGCCTTTTAAGTTACTTCCTGCACTTAATCTGTAATCCAATGCAGAAAACCTTGATTTTAAGGAATGAGTTGAGTAGTAGGAATCTCAGGTGTGATGGCAGGGTGATAATTGGAGGCAGAGAAATCAGTGGTATCCCTTAAAGAATTCACAGATCTGGTCAAAAAAATGTCCTTGGACCATTCTAGAAGGAAGCACAGTAACCCTGGAGGATGCTAGATCCTTGTCTTTCTTCCCCCACCCCCTCTCACAAGAACGTGGTCCCAGACAACAGCCGAAGGGTACAGAGTACGAGGGGCCATCTTGAAAATGTGAGGGCAGATCCTATGAAATCCTTAGAATGCTGTTTAGTTTGTCCCTTGCCACCTGGTGTGGGTGGAGGGTGGGAACCTTCTAGGGAGAGTCAAAGCAGCCCCAGATGAGGTAGTGCCTTGGGATGGTTATGGTCAACAAGATGTATGTGTAGATGCTATCAGTAGGCTGATAATGAACAAAACTGATTGGAAAAAAATATATCTGCCCTTTATGTTCCACAAGGGGATAAGAACCAGACCCGTCCTTTCGTTGTTACATTGAACCCTAGGGTGAGGAGTCCATCTAACAACACCGGTGATCCCTTCTCTGAAATTTACAGCCTTAAGTAGTTGCCTAGATTAGAGGTGTCCAACGGGTGGCCTGCAGGGCCAACATTCCCAAAGCCCAACTAGATCAAAATGTAATTGGAAAATATTGAAGAAAATGAAAATATAGAATCTGGATCATATTAGTATGTGGTTTTCTAAGTTAAGAGGCAACCTGTAAGAATCATTATGTATGTTTTAGTGGCTCCTTTTCCTGTTTGAGCTTGACACCCCTGACCTTGAACACCAAGATGTTAAATGACTTGCACAGGGTCTCCTAGAGAGATAAGACAAGACAGCCAGGGGATCCTGGTTTAGAGGCCAGATCCACAGTGCTGCCTCTCAAGTTACAGAGGAGAGCCAAAATGTGAAACTTCATGGCTCCTCTGTGATTGGATGGGATTTTTCATGGTCAAATGTGGTCTATTAAGGCCAGAAGAGTTTTGGCTTCTCCTTTTACAATTCAATCATATCTAGGCCTCATGATTTATTCAACTCTTCCGCAGACTAAGCCCCTTGCTTGTTCTTTCTTTCTTTTTTTTCCACAGTGACTGTTACGATCATTGTGGAAGTTGTTCCTGCCAATGAATTTAGTCCAGTTTTTAGGCCTGCAAGTTACTCATTCTCTGTTCCAGAAACATCAGGAGGTAAGCTAGAGAGTAATAATAAAAAGATCTCTCATCAGCCTTCCCTGATCTTCTTGGCTATTAGTACTGTCTCCTTTCAATTTCTCTGGAACTATTTCTCTGATCCCCTTCTTTGTTCTGTTGTCCTATATTAAACTTACCCGTCTTCGTATTTTTTCTGAAGAATAGAATGCAAACTCCTTAAGGGAAGAGACAGTTTTTTATATCCCCATCACTTATCAAAGTGTCTAGTAAACGATAGGTCCTTAATATTTGTATCTGACTAGAATTCAATTTATAGAGTGTTTTACATTTTACAAAATGTTCTCATATTTATTCTCAAATACATTAATATTTACTCAATTCAATAAGCATTTATTAAGCACCTATTATGTACCAGGCACTGTGCTAATATTTGTGAGATACAGAATAAAGGCAAAAGATAGCCCCTGCCCTCAAGCAGGATCATTGGATCCATATAATACAGTGCCTGGCATGTAGTAGGCACTTAATAAATGCTTCTTCACCTTTTCTGCATTTTTCATTTTAATATATTTTACTTTTTATCCAATTACATGGTAAAACAATTTTTAACATTTGCTTTTTTTAAGTTTTGAGTTCCAAATTCTACCCCTCCCTCCCTCCCTGCCCTCCCTTCTCCCTGAGACAGTAAGCAATCAGATATAGGTTATACACATGCAATCATGTGAAACATTTCCATATTAGTCATTTTGTACAAGAAGACCTGAACAAAAGAGAAAGAATGAAAGAGAGAAAGAAAGTGAAAAAATAGCATGCTCCAGTCTGTATTCAAACAATATCGGTTCTTTCTCTGGAGGTAGATCGTATGCTTCATCATTAGTCCTTTGGGATTGTCTTGGGCCATTGTATTGTTCTTCATTGCACAATATCGCTAATATCGTGTACAATGTTCTCCCAGTTCTGTTCACTTCACTTTGCATCAGTTTGTGTAAGTCTTTACAGGTTTTTCTGAAATTATTCCGCTTGTCATTTCTTATAGCACAACAATATTCCATTACAGTCAAATACCACAACTTGTTTGGTCATTCCTCAATTGATGGGCACCCTTTTGATTTCCAATTCTTAGCCACCACAAAAAGAGTCGCTATAAATAGTTTTGTACAAACAGGCCCTCCCCCCTTTTGATATCTTCGGGATATAGACCCAGCAGTTCACCTGACTTTTCTTGAACAAAATGAATGAGTTCTAAATTCAGAATCTAAACTCACCTTCCCTAGGCAGCTTTTGACAATTTTCTTAAACCTTTCTGTCCCATTTCTACATCTGTGGAATAGGTAAAAACCCATTCGTATTCAACTCAATTATTAAGCAATAACTTGGTCATTTGTTATTAAGCTATTAGTGTAGTGGATGGAGAACCAGCCTGGCATCAGTGAAATCTGAGTTAAAATCTCACCTATGATCCATCTTGGCTGTGTGACCCATCACAAGTCACTTAGTCTTGCTGTGCTCTAAGTCACTCCCTAAGTGATTAAATGGTGCTAGTCTGCATTGATAGAGAGTTTACTCACTAGGGAGCAGCCAATACCAATGAAATAATAGCTTTGGTCCAAAAAAAATTTGATGGTAGTTGTTTCATTTTGCAGTCATGTCTAATTCTTTGTGACTCCATTTGGCATGTTCTTAGCAAAGATACTGGAGTGGTTTGCCATTTTCTTCTTCAGCTCATTTTACATATGAGGAAACTGAGGCAAACAAGGTTAAATGACTTGCCCAGGGTCACACAGCTAGTAAGTGTATGAAGTCAGATCTGAACTCAGAAAGATGAGTCTTCCTGACTCCAGGTCCTGTGCTCGGTGCACTAAGGTGCCACCTAACTGCCCTCCCCCTCTTCCCCGCCAATTAAATACCTAGTAGTGCAGAATACCCAACCAAGGATTAGGTCAGCATGGTATAATACAAAGAGTCTTGGACTTAGAGTCAGAAGATAGGAGTTCAAATCCTGTCTCTGTTGTTTACTATCTCTTCAGCCTCTATCAAGTCAAATAACAAACTAAACAATCCTATATTGTCGTGTTTTTATAGTTGTTATATACACTTAAAATACTTTCTTCTTTCCCTTCCTTCCTTCCTTTCCTCTTTCTTTCCTCCTTTCCTTCTTTCCTTCCTTCCTTCCTTCCTTCCTTCCTTCCTTCCTTCCTTCCTTCCTTCCTTCCTTTCCTCTTTCTTTCCTTCTTTCCTTCCTTCCTTCCTTCCTTCCTTCCTTCCTTCCTTCCTTCCTTCCTTCCCTCCTTCCTTTCCTCCTTCTTTCTTTCTTTCTTCTTTCTTTCTTCTTTCTTTCTTTCTTTCTTTCTTTCCTTCCTTCCTTCCTTCCTTCCTTCCCTCCTTCCTTTCCTCCTTCTTTCTTTCTTTCTCTTTCTTTCCTTCCTTCCTTCCTTCCTTCCTTCCTTCCTTCCTTCCTTCCTTCCTTCCTTCCTTCCTTCCTTCCTTCTTTTCTTCCTTCTATCATGAGTGTGTCTACCTTTGCCAGACTTCTAATTTATTGCTTCCAGTCTACGGTACGGCTGAGAACCAGATAGCCGCGACAATTAGAATTGTTTCTCAAGGGTTCTTAGGCTCTGAAGGAAATTCATGGGTGTGCTTTTGTGATGCTTATTATTTCACATCCTTACAAAATTCTTACAACAAAGTGAGTGAGGTTTAGTGAACCAAGAGTCAGATGACTCGGATGCTAACACTCTCTCTACATCAGTTGTTCTTAACTTTGTTGGGTCATGGACAGTCCTTTGGCAGTATGGTGAATCTATGGACCCCTTTTCAGAATGATATTTTAAAATATTATTTAAATAGCATTTAAATAATATTATTTAACATATTACTAAAAGTTTTAAAAGAAAATAGTATGACAAAAGAAACCAATTACATAGAAATATAGTTAATAAAAAATTAAAAAAAACCACCGAGCTAAGGACCCCTGGTCTTTCTTATTCCTACCTTACTGAATGGCTTTGATCAAGTGGCAACTTTTATCTCCACTCCCTTTTTAATTTCTTTGTTTACTTCTTGATTCTTGACTATGTTTCATAGAAGTCTATTAGGCATATGACATTTAGAAAAGTGTGACATTACTATATATAGTTTTTGGAAAATGTGGGCCCATCTGTATCAGTGAAGTGATGCTTCAGAGGGCTGATACTATAGTAACCTATAGTCCTAGGACTCAATTCTAGTTTCCTATAAAGATAGACATGATTGAAAAACAGAGGGCATTTGCTAACAAGTGTAGGAGGGAGGGACAAAATGCTCTTGAACAAAACTATACTCAGGACTTTGAAGGTGTTTCCTAAATGCTTTAACCTGGAAAATATTCTCCTTTCATATGCTTCAGATTAGAAGCTTGAGTGGTAGGCTGATGACTACAAGAGGCTTTTTTGGGGGATGAAATTATGAAAATCTAAAATATTTAAAGTAATTTTCTCTGATAATATGGGACACCCACCTGAATCTCTCATTGATGGAAAGCTTCTGGGAAGAAAAAAATAGAAGGAAAGGTTTCCTTCAGCAGAAATTGTTTAAAGGAAGTAAATGAGAATCATATCATGCTGGGCTATAAGTCTTATGGGAAAACAGGTTTCATTTACAATAGTTTTTGATGAAGAAACTTGGCAGCCTTACAGAGGGTTTCATAATCACTCTATTTTAAACTTTAGCTAGGGATGCTCAAGATAGCTCTTAGTTTTTATTGAAAGGTTAATTTGACACCTACAAGAGAATATAAGTTTTCCAGTATATTTAACCGCATGTTGAATGTGAAAAAGACACAATCTCTGCCCAGGACTGCATGAGGCAGATTGGAATTTTAACCTTTATTCCTTTGCATACATTTATATAAGGCATACCACATTGAAGATACTTAAAAAAATCTTTCAACCAACCAAGAGGTTGGAATTTCAGTGCTTATGGTTTGCAGCTTTGGGCAATTGTTCGTTAGTAGCGTCTGACCATTTTTGAGGTATTCATTTTGTTTACTGAACTCCTGATGACTAGAGGCTTCTCCTCCAAGGCTACCTTCTATTGACTCTGAATGTAAATTATTTATGCAATTCACATACATTCAGTTGGTCAGTAAACATTTATTAAGCACTTACTACGTTTAAGACAGTGTGCTAAATACAAAAAAGGGCAAAAATAGTTCCTGCCCTCAAAGAGCTTACGTTCTAATGGGGAAGATAGCATATTTGTAAATAGGAACAATTATGATGAGCAGCTAGATGGCTCAGTGATGGAGTGCTGGGCCTAGAGTCAGGAAGACCTTAGTTCAAATCTGGCCTCAGACACTCACTATCTGTGTGTCCTTGATGTCACAAACCTCTGTTTGCCTTAATCTATTGAAGAAGGAAATGGCAAACCACTCCAATATCTTTGCCAAGGAAAGCCCATGGATAGTATTGGCGTGCTATGGTCCATGGGGTCATAAAGATTCAGCCATGATCGGATGACTGAACAACAATAACATATGTGAAACATTCAAAATAGATGAACGTTACTCAGAAGAAAGGCTGTAGCAGATGGGGAAACTGGGAAAGGCCTCTTGCCAAAGGAGGCATTTGAGCTGAGTTTTGAAGGAAGTTGGGGATTCTAAGAGGTGGAGGTGAGGGGGCAGAGTATTCCATGTAGAGGGAACTGTTAGTGCTAAGGCAAAGTGATAGGAGATATTGTGTTGTGCATAGGAAACAGTCGGTTGGAATACGGCAGGATTGTGGAGTGCATAGAGGAGTGTAGAGTATCCCTCCCCCAAGAACTTTATACTTAATCTTAGAAGTTATAGGGAACCCTTGGAAGTCATCCTGTGATTTAGAAAAATCATTTTGGCAGATGAATGGAAGCTATATTGGAATGGTGACAGACAGGGAGCCCATTTAGGAGGATATTTCAATAGGTTAAGCAAGAGGACATAAGTTCTCAAATCTGGGTGGTCATTCTGTGAGAGAAGAGAAGGAGATATATGTGAGAGCTGTTGTGAAGACAGAAATGACAAGATTTTGCAATGGAGTGTATATATGATGTGAGGGAGAGTGTGAAGTTGAGAATGTTACTGGGGCTTTGAACATTGCCAGCTGGGAGGATGATGGTGCCCTTAGTAGTAAGAGGAATGTTTGGAGGAAGGGTGGGCTTTTTGGGGAAAACAATGAGGTCTGTTTTGGACATGGTGAGTTTGGGATGCTTAAGGCACATTCAGTTCTAAGCTCGTAGGGTGCAGGGGCTGTTTTTGCCTTTTCTGTGTATCCCTATGACTTAGCACAGTGCCTGACGATAGTAAATACCTAATAAAAAGTTGTTTATTGATTAATTAATAACAGTTCTTTGGAAATGATGAAGCAGGTAACAGGGATCTCATGAAGGCAGTGGCTTCTTAGGAGCAGGAGGGCCTGGGATGGCACATAAAGCAAGTCACCCTATGACACAGCTGTCCACTGCTGTTGAAGGTTCTTGAATTTCACTCCAAACAATTAATGTTGAGTGTCTCTTAAATACTGGCACTAGAGCACTAATTTATTCATTTGGGGCAAAACCAGTTGAGCAGGGGGAGCCTGGGGTGGAAAATAGAGACATTGGCTATGTAGAACATTGTCTAGACTGAGGTACAGTTCTCCTGGGAGAGGGGGAAGCCTCTATAGCTGTCAGGGGAAAGCAGGCAGGTGGCAGGATTTTGTGGCTGGAAAGGCCATTGTTGGTGGCACAGTCAGGCAGAGGATTATGACACGAGGAAATGGTGGTTATTGCACCCCCAGAAGGAATCATTGCACCAGAATGGAAAAATGCCCTTCTAGATGTTGACATTCCAGAGAAAAATCTTAGTCATTATGGCTGGTACTGGTTGTTATAATGAGGTTGTTACAATTTCACAGGATGGGGTTTAGGGGATGTTCATGGAAGACTAGTATGTCTGGTGTGAAGGCTCCTGAGCCCTTTTCAAGGCTGCTTTCCACCTTTGGCATCTACCTAATATATGTAACTCTCACCTGTGGCTACAAGAAGCTGTGGCATGTGCAGTGACCATACCCTGGTAAACCATTTCATCAGACAGGCTAAACCCAGCTGAGGGCAATTGAGGGGTCTCAAACATGTTGGTGAATTAGGGGGGTGTCTACCCCAAGCATATGAAGACTTTCCCTGGTGAAATGGGCAGATGAGAACAATTTGTTCCCATGACAGGACAGCAGCTGAGGCAGGAACTGTGGAGCACTTAGAATCTGGTTAGATACTGAAGAAACCAAAGTCATCCACTATATGTTGAGCCATCACCAGTCATCTTGACTCTGTCTTGCTACTGGACTGTGATGACTCTGGAAGACAGAGTGAGGCCAATGACTTCGTGCAACTCTGCCTCACTTAAATTCAATTTATGCATGAAGCAAAAGACATCACCCATATCACTTTGCCATTTTTACCTATCTCAAAGTCCTGTGGTGAGAAGCAAGTGACAAAGCAGGAGGTGCAGACACACTGGGAGCTCTAGTCACAACCCTGTACACAGGTGGCCCAGGCCATAGCGTCATCTTCTCCCTGGAATCAGCAGTGGGATTCAGCAGCCCCCTGAGTGTTTGAGCAGCCTTTTAGGGACCGCATTGCTCACCTCTGGGTGTGAGGAAGCAACTAGAAAAGGTGCCCTAAAAACTGTCTGCTTTACCCAACCCTGGCCTGCTTACTGTAGCAGGTAGGGATCCCACCCTGTAGTTGAATGTACAAAAACAATTGATTGTGTGACATGGGAGACACTGGCACAGGCTCAGCATAGTGTGCCCTCATCAGAGAAGGTGCTGTGCTCTATGAGCAAAGCAGGATTGAAGTAGCTTAAAAGAAATGAGAGATGTGCAATTTTAGAGAATCCACCCCAAATGTTCACATGGACTATTGTGGCAGAGCCTTCTGAACTTGTGTTGGTCTGATCAGCCACAGTTGGATGCATTGTAACTTGACTAACATAGTGATATCATTTTGGTTCTCTTTGAGAATGAAGTGCAACAGCCAAAAAAAGACAAAACTCATCTCCTAAAATTAATCATCCATAGCCCAATGGGGTGGAATATCCAAAAGTTATAATAACAATAGCAAAAACTCACTTTTATACTATGTTTTCAAGTTTATCAAATCTCTCTTTCTTGAGAAAGTCTGGAAAGTCTACATCCTCCTTCTTGACCCACGTCATTATAGCTATGTTGTTGTAAAGAGATGCGAACTCCTCTTATTTCATTTTTAGCTATGCAAAGCTCATGTTTCCAAAGACGCTTCATTGTTCAAAATTAACTTTTGGTTCAAAGTTTGGGTCCTCATATTGGAAAACTTTTCTGCTATTTGCTATTAAAGACATAGCTTCTAGATCAATGACACATTTGGTGAGAATAAATGACTTTTTAATTAAAATCACTTGTCACGAAGTATTAACTTACAGCCTTCTATGAAGTTGGAAGAGTGACTGCTTTTGATGAGGACAATCCACTGAACTGTTTGAGATACAAAATAATCAGAGGTGACACTCAGATTATTCGACGATTCTGGATTCATCCACTAACTGGAATGATAGAATTGACCACCCGGCCAGACTATGAATCTGTGAAGCAATATAACCTCACCGTAGAAGCTGTGGATTGTGACCAAGCTCAACCACGAACAGCTGTTACCACGGTAAGGAAAGGAGAAATATAAACTTTCTTAAGTATCATAGATACTGGATAAAAAATGAAAAGCATTGCCTGCCCTCAAGGAGCTTCCATTTTAATAAGGAATAAAGTATTTGATTACAGTAGAATGTACATTCATTCAAGGCAAGGAGTGTTTCCTTTTTTTAAATCTTGGGATCCTTAGTTTAATGTTAAACTCAGTATTTTGAAAATAGGAAATTTTAATATTTGTTGAGTTGAATGGAATAAACAAAAATAATATGATTTGAGGAAGAAAACACTTAGAAGCTGGGGAGCATAATACACAGCCTAACATGTTGGCGAGAACACTGGTTTTGGAGCCAGAGGATTTATGTTCCAGTCCAGACCTATTTAATAACAGTGCAACATTGCAACGTCATTTCCCTTCCATGAGCCTTAGTTTCCCCATCTGCAAAATAGAAATAAATAATATCTGACATGCCTCATAGAATTGCAGTGAGGAAAGCATTTCTTAAACCTTAAAGTATCATAGAAATATGATTTATGAGTATAGTTAAGCTAACTTGATAGCTTACTAGAAGAGAACCAAAGAGTTAAGGTCTTCATTATTCATTCCAGTTTAGAAGACTGTTCCAAAGAGCCTTGACTAAGCTTTTTCTGGTCTCTGACATTTAAAAACTCTGAAGTCACTGACGAGAAGTGAAACTAGAGGGAATAGATTCAGAATATTTTTTACCATTGGCTTCAGTGACCATCTCTATAATATTGTACCCAAATCTAGATCTCCATTCTTTATCTTTCCCCTGAGCTCAGAGTCACCTATTCAACTTCCCATTTGACACCTGTATGTATCACAGGGCAGCTAAGTGGCACAGTGGATAGACTGCTAGATCTGGAGTCAGGAAGATTCACCTTCTTGAGTTCAAATCTGGCCTCAGACATACTAACTGTGTGACCCTGGGCAAGTCACTTAATCCAGTTTACTTTGTTTTCCTCATCTGTAAGATGAGTTAGAGAAGGAAATGGCAAACCATTCAGTATCTTTGCCAAGAAAACCTCAAATGGGGTCACAGAGAGTCAGACATGACTTAAAAATGACTGAACAACAAGAAATGTATCATAGGAAAGTAATATTCCACATGCCCAAAACAGAACTCATCATTGTTCCCCTGAAACCCATCTTGTTCTAACTGTTTTGTAATGTTCTAACTTCCTTGTTTCTGTCAAGGACAACACTTTTCTTCCACTCACCTAGGTTCACAACATAGGAGACACATTCAATGTTTTACTCAACCATTTGTCAGGTCTTGTTAGTTCCATTTACTTAGCATTTCTTGCATCTACCTTCCTCTCCCTACTCTTATCTTAACTACTTTACTTCATGTCCTCGTCATCTATCATCTTTGTCTTTCTCCATTACAATGTAAGCTCCTCAAGGTCAGGTTTTATCTTTTTTGTTCCTATTTGTGTCCCCAGTGCTTAGTGCAGTGCCTGGCATATAGTAACTGCTCAATAAATACTTCCTTCTTCTCTTTCTTCCATCCTTCCTCCTCTCCTCCCTCTCTTCCCTAACTCCCTCCCTTCCTCCCACATCTTTACAATCTAGTCTCTATACAGCTCCCAAATCGGTATTCTTAGTCAAGAAGATCAGGAGGTCCAACCACATTCTTCCTCTGTTCAAGAAACTTTTAGGTCTTCCTCTTTCCTTTAAAATACAAATTTCTGCTTGCCATTTGAAGTCCTTCATAATTTGGCTCTATTGTGAAACAGATTCTATCTATCTATTTCTCTCTCTCTCTCTCTCTCTCTCTCTCTCTCTCTCTCTCTCTCTCTCCCTCTCTCTCTCTCTCTCTCCTCTCTTCTCTTCCATGCTAGTGATCCATTGTTCTCCTTAACACAATCTATGTTCTAACCAAATTGGCCCACTTTCTGTCCCTTGCATGTGACATTACCTCTCCCACCTCCATGCTTTTGCAGAGACTGTCTCTCATGCCTAGAATATTCTACTTGCTCCCCTTTGACTCTTGGAAGATCTACTTCACTTCACAGCACAGTTCAAATGACACCTCCTTCAAGAAGTCTTTCCCGATGATCACCTTTGTTAATCCTTCCTCCTCTAATCATTGTATATATCCTATATTAACTTGTCTGTGAACACATGCCCTTACTAGAAGGTAAGCTCCTTGAGCGCAGGCATGATCTCTTTTTGTATTTTTATGTCTATCACCTAGCACAATACTTAGCTTATAGTAGGTGCTTAATATTTGCTTGTTGGATTGAACTGAAAACATCAAGCAAGAAACTAAAGCACTTTACAAAAAGAGCTTTTATTTGGTAATTCCCCTAGCAATTTATCTAAGCTATTAAAATTACAGAAAATAAACACATCCATAGAGTATGCTTGCTGATATAATCAAAACAAGCTTCTCCTTTGTGAATATTATAGAGAAAATCATTATTTATCCAGGAGGTAGGCAGATAACCTTTCTAGGTTGGCTAGTGTTTGATCACTGACATTTTATAATCCTTGATATTTTGATCTTTTCCATGTAAATTACCACAGTTTTATGATATTTTAATTAAGAAAGTATGAGAGCAGCTTCTAATTATGGTCATAACCCATTCTGAAGTGATAACTTATCATCAGCATATGTGCTTGATATATTTCAGACTTTGCCTCGGAGGTAATCAGCCAAATCCAATGAGGCGAAGCAAACAGAAGATTTGCTTGTTATTAGGCACAAATATTTAAAGAGCTTAAGGTTCATGACTTTTTTTGGGGGGGGCAGAGAGTTCTTTCACCATTTCTTTTACTAGTACTTTTCTATCGATATAAGGCAACTAGTTGGCATAGAGGTCAGCATGCTGAACTTTGAGTCAGGAAGACCTGAATTTTCAGGTCTTTAAATACCTACAAGCTGTGTGATCCTGGGAGCACTATTAAATGTCTCTCAGCCTCAGCTTCTCATCAGTAAAATGAGGACAAAAATAACCCTTACCTCATAGGGTTGTTGTAAGGATCAAATGAAATTTTATATATATATATATTATATATATAATATATAATGCATATATACATATATATGTGCTTTGTAAACCTTAAAGTACTATTTAACATTAACTAATATTATTAATATAGACTGTTGGAACCTCTATAGGATATTTTAATGAATCCCATGTCACTTCTCCTTGATGCCCAGGGCAAGGTAGATCAGTGAGTGACAAGGAAGCTGACAGATTGAAACCAGATTCACGGTGTATCTTGCATCAAAATCTCGAAGTTGTTTTTTTTTAAATAAGAATTCCAGACAATCACCATCTACCCACATGTTTATTTCTGGTTTTGTGTATAAATAGCCATATGATGTGGACATAAGATTTCTTTCTTTTGGATTGCTGACAGGTTACAATTGACATAAAGGATGAGAATGATGAAGCGCCTGTCTGCAAACCATCTAAATATAAGGCAGTCATTTTTGACAGTGTTGCTGCTGGAACAAACGTTAACGGCTTCAAGCTGAGCTGCCATGACAGAGACTCACGAGATACTGAAATGCGCTTCGAGATAGTTTCTGGTAGGGGATTTTAGCATGAATTTTTAAAATGAAGGTGAATCAAGCTGGCTACAAATGTAACTACATTCTAGTAAATAATCATATCGCTTTAGTTAGCTAAGTATCTAATTTGGTAAATAAGATATTATTTAATTTTCTCAATGTACTTTAGCACCTTTTAAATATGTGTCCAGCAGAATTCCTTCTATCATGGAGTGATATTTCATAATTACTCTGTCTTTTAAAAAACTGAACCTCTGCAGAAAAAGCTGGGGAGTTATATTTCAAGGTTCTCAATGTGCTTTCCATGGTGCTAACTTTAAAATGTCATCCATACAAAGTGATACTGTGCACTCTGGATCAGTATGACTGATGCCTTGATCTATTTTTCTGCAGAGAGATTTGCAAGGAGTCATCCCTACCCATTGTGATATAGTGTACGCATTCGCAAGATGACTCATGAGAGTTAAGGGGTACAGTCTCTGGTCATAGATCACAATGAAACTCACTGACCACATGTAGAGGAAACCCTAGTAGCATGATATTCTAACCAACTGGACCAAACAGGCATCTAGATCCCAAATCAGGTTCTTGTAAGGCTGAAATAAGAGAGTTTAATGTTCAGGAGGAAGAAGTTTATAGTACTAACAGTAGAGTACAGTACATAGTGAAGATGTCCATGGTGCTCAGTCCCATCTGCCATATTTTAGGAAGGATTTTGATAAGCTGGAGAGTATCCAGTTGAAGGTAACCAAGACAGATTAAGTTCACTTCATATGAAGATTACTCAAAAGAGCTATTTATTTTTAACTTGAAGAAAATGAGACTTTGGTTGGGAAAGGGGCATGACGATTATTTTAGGTATTTAAAGGGTTGCCACTTGATGAGTCATTAAACTTATTTTACTTGGTCCCAAAAAGCAGAACTAGAAACAACAGTTGAAAGTGGAGGCTTGGTATAAAGAAAAATTTCCTAGTAATTATGCCTTGCCTAGAATATAATGAGTTGGTTCAGGAGGTAATGGGCTCCCCTTTACTGGAGGTCTTCCAATGAAGCCTGGATGACCACTTATGGGGTCTGTTTCAGTTATAGATTGGACTAGATGGCCTCTGAGGTCTGAGGTTAATGTGACTCTATGAGGTCACACATATTTCTAGGAAATTCAAAAGGGTAAAAGATTAATTTGTATGCTATTTGGACAATCATCATTACATTTTTTTTCTTTTTAAGGAAATGATAAACAACATTTTGGATTTGATCCTACTCGAGGCTCAAATACCCCAAAGCTAATTGTGAAAAATCCTTTTAACTTCAAGTCTAGGGAAGATTTTCGCCAGGACTATCATCTTGTGGTACACATTATTGATGACAATTTACAGCATGGCCAAGTCGTGTATCCCCGAACAGGGACTGTCATGATAGATATTTCTGTGACACGGCAAAATACACCAGCTCCTCCAGTCACCAATTTTGAAGTAAAGTATTATAGAATTTAATTATCTGGGACTGAAAGGGTCTGTTGTAGAGGGATTCATCTTCATTCAATAAATATTTAATAAGTGGCTACTACATGCACTGTTCTCTGAGGAGGGCATAGGGATGAATAAGCCCTTAAGAAGCTTATAGCAAGGTAGAAAAGTGATGATGGGGACAAAATATTAGAATGTGATAAGTTTGTAGAGGAGCTACAACCAAAGCACTATGAGAGGTAAAATAATTTATTTCTTGTTCAGTCATTTTTCAGTTATTTCTGACTCTTCACGACCCCATTTGGGGTTTTCTTGGCAAAGATATGGGAGTGATTTGTCATTTCCTTCTGTAGCTCATTTTATAGATGAGGAAACTGAGGCAAAGAGGGTTAAGTGACTTGCCTAAGGTCGCACAGACCATGAGGCCAGATTTGACCTCAGGGAGATGAGTTTTCCTGACTCCAGGACCAGTGTTCTATCAACTGTGCTACCTAGCTGCCTAAAATAATTTAATGAAAGTAAAATAGTTTAATATTTTAATGATTATAGGGAGGCATCAGAACCCCCAAAGTTATAGTTAGAAATGGACAGGTTATACATAGGTGCATTCCCTCTCCCTATTTCCAAGTTATCAGGTATACATACATATATACACACGTACATGTACATACATACACATATACATATATAATCTCTCTGTGCTTATATTTCTGTAAATGTGGTTTATAGCAATAATTAATTTACATAATGATTTAAAGTTGGATTCAATGATGTTCAACAAAAATTTAACAAGTACTTATTATGTCCCAGGCATTGTGCTGAATGGTGGGGCTACAAAGACAAAAATGACCTCAAAGAGCTAATAGTCTACTGAGGAATATGATGTGCATAGATAAATAAACATAAGGAGTGCTAAATTGGGAATCAGAGGACCTGAGTTCCAGTCCCATCTTTGTCTCTTACTAGCTGCATGACCTTAAGCAAATCACCTAACCCTCTCTGAGTCTCAGTTTTCTCATCTGTAAAGTGAAGGGGTTGGACAAGATTTGAGGTGACTTATAGCTCTAAATATGTAATTCCCTTTAAGAGGGAGAACTAAAAACTGGGGAAAGCAGGAAAGGCCTGATTTAAAAGGTAGCACCTGGACTGGGTTTAAAGGAAACTAGGGTAGAGGCAGAGGCAGCTAGATGGCTCAGTGATTAGTGTACTGGGCCTAGAGACAGGAAGACTGGCTTCAGACACTAGCTGTGTGACCCTGGGCAAGTCACTTAGCCCTGTTTGCTTCAGTTCCCTCATCTGTAAAATGAGCTGGAGAAGGAAATGGTGAACCACTTTGCCAAGAAGCCCCATATGGGGTCATGAAGCATCAGACATGACCGAATGACAACAATAAGGATAGAGGGGAGGAGAGACTATATTCCAGGAATGGGGGACAGCTAATGCAAAGGCCAGAGATGGGAGAGGAAATATGGTCTAGGCTACAGTGAGTAGCCTCATTTGACTGTAATGGAGAGTTTGTGAAGGGAGAGAATATAAAAAAAGACCCGAATTAGGCAGGAGCCAGGCTGTAGAGGTTTTAAATGACAGGTAGAGGAAAATGCCTTGGATACTTTATCTCATGTAAGATTGATTGTAACCCTGTGAAGTAGATATATCTCAGGTATTGTGATCCTCAGTTTACAGGTGAGGAAGCTGAGTTTTAGGAGCTGTCCATGTTCTCACAAGTGTCTGGGACGGGGGTGGAGTGTTCAAATTCAGGTCTCCTTTTGATCTCAAGTCCAGCACTACACATGCTGCTGCTCCTATATTGCTTCATCCTGATGACACCAAAGAAAAATGCTGGGGAAGCATTGACATTCTCATGTGAACAGTTTTACAAAATAAAATTCCTCCCCCAAATGGGCTCTGGATTTCATTTTTTTTCTATGCAGTCTCACCTATCTACTTCCCACCAATTACCATTCTTGTGAGTTTTCAATCGTACTCTCCCAGCTCTATTTTCAATCATGTACTCTCCTCTCCACTCATTGTGCCTCTTTAGAGACTAGTTATGTCTCTGTGTAGCTGATAGAATATGTCAACTTGTGATCAGGGAATATAGTACATGGGTGGTAGTGGAGCCAGTAAAGACAAGCATAATCAACTTTCTGCAAAAAGTCAATGGTAATTAGTTTTTATCACATATGGATATAAATAAGTCAATTGTCAGATGATATTTAGCAAACTTTGCTGGAACGGCAAGAACTGGCATTCCTAATGATTATCCTGAGGCAGAGCAAGATCTTGAAGTGCCTTCTTAATCATTACACATTGAGATTAACTATGTTCTATATAGTATTGCCATATTTTATTTCTTGTAATTTTGGCAATCCTTATTTGAAACACACAGATGTTTGTAACCCTCACCCTCTCAGAATTTTGCCTCAAATTTTACTGAAAAAATTGAGGCTAAACAGTGAAAGGTCTCTCTTCTCTCCTCTCACATTACTCAAAGACTTCACACCACTATCTTCCTCATCGTTGTATCATACGAAGAGGTGGCCATTGTCCTTGCCAAGGTAACCCCCTCTCCATGCAAAAGTGATCTCCTTCCTTTCTGTCTTTTCCAAAAATCTCTAATGGAGTCATGAAGAGTCAAACATGACTGAAAATGACTGATCAGCAACAAGTCTGTCTTCTGACTATATCATTCAACAGAAACTTCCCTTTCCAGAGTTACTAATTATCTGTTATTTGTAAAATTGAATCCTCATCCTTCTTGACCTCTCTGCAGTGTTTTACACTGTCCATCACGCTCTTAAGGATACTAATTTCTCTCTATGTTTTTGTGACCTTGCTCTCTCCTGGTTCTTCTCCTACCTATCTGGCCACTCCTTCTCAGTATTCCTGGCTGGATCTTCATCCAGGTCAAGCTCACTAACCATTGGTGTCCTCCAGGGTTCTGTCCTAGGCCCTCTTCTCTTTATGGAGTTTTTTCCCCTTGGTAATCTCATCTGTTCCCATTGATTCAATGATCATATATATGCTGATGATTCTCAGATCTATTTCACCATCCCTAAACTCTTTCCTAACCTCTAGTCTTCTATCTCCAATTGCCTAATGGACATTTCAAACTGGAGGCATGTCTCATATAGTACTAATTATCTTTTCTTTAAAACTCTCCCCTCTTCCTGGCTCCACTATTACTGTTGAGATCACCATGAACCTCTCAGTCACCCAAGCTCACAACCTAGGTATTACCTTTGACTCCTCACTCTCTCACACCCCCCCCCCCATATCCTCATTAGACTGTGAACTCCTTGAGAATGATGGGTTTAACAGTGCCTGGTACATAGTTGGTGCTTAGTGAGTGCTTGCTGGCTGATTGAGACAACCAGAATATTTGGTTGACCATACCCCATTCCCCAGCTATGCTAGGTTTTCATTATGACATATGTATGTGTATGTATGTATGTATACACACATATATGTATATATATAATCACTTGCTATGTTAATGCTTATACATGGCCTAAATACTTTGAACCTTAGTGCCCTTTGAGCCCACTCCATCATTCTGCCAACATCAATGCAGATGTGGAAGAGAAATGCACAGGATTGAAAACCTAAATGTATTTTCCTTTGTTTCATGGGTTGCCATGGCCAAATAACTCATTACGAAATGGTCAGATTCCTAGTGATGGGACTCTTTTACTTAGGTAGGGCTGATCATTGGAAAACAGATTTAATATATCACCAATATTTGAAGCCTTTCTTACATGGTGAAGCGTAGAACCTACCAGAATTGCGTCTTGCTAGCATTGCCCTTGAAGACTTTCTCTGCACCAAAATGAGGCCCCAGAGTAAAATTATCTCTGTCTGCCTCTTTCTGTCTGTCTCTCTGTGTGTGTCCCTCTCTCCGTGTACATATGTATACATACATATACACATACATAATATGGATAAATGTAAAGTCTTACATTTGGGCTGAAACAATCGATTTCAGAAGAGTAAGATAGGGAAGGCATGGTTTTTTGAGAAGGATGTAAAGGGTTTTGTGGATTGCTAAGTCCATGTTAATCAATAATAGACATGGCAACAATAGCAAAAAAAAAACCCAACCCAATGACAACTTGGTCTGTATTAAGAGAGGGCGTCTAGGACCAAGGAGATGATAGCCCCATGGTACCCTGCTCTGGTCAGATCACATCTGCACTACTGATTTTGTTCCGAGCATGACAGTTTGGAAAGGACATTGATGAGCTATAGAATGTCCAGAGGAGGATAACTAGGATGGGGAAGGGCCTTGACTCGATGCCATATGTAAATTGGTTGAAAGACCCAACTTTGTTTAGCTTGTATAAGAAAAGACTGGGTGGGGATATGATGGTTACCTTCAAGTATTTGAAGGAATGTGATATGGAAGATGGGTTAGACTTACTCTGTTTGGCCCCAGAAAGTAGAATCAGGAAGAATGAGTGCAAGATGCAAAGACGAAAATTTAGTGTCGATGTGAGAAAACTTCCCAAGTTTGCGGTGAGAGTTAGCCACAATGAGAATGGGCTGACTGTGGCTGTAGTGGGCCTCCCAGTTTGGAAGCATACAAACAGATTCTGGGTGACCACATTTCAGGTTTGTTGTAGTGAGGATTCCTTTTTATGCATGAGTTTGATATGATGACTTACCAAATTTCCTTCCAACTCTGAAATTCTGTTGTGATATATATATATATATATATATATATATATATATATATATATATATATATCTTACAGATCACTGTATGTAGCTTGTCACATATAGATTAATCCTATTATATGTAAGAAAATACTGTCTGAAAACATTGCCTAATGCTTTGTATTCTTTGCTATATCATTTATCAGCAAAAGAAAGGTGTGACTGTTGTATACACATCTATAAACACATACAATGCCAATGACTGGTACATCCCCTTCATCTTTACACTGATGGCGGTTTTCCTGGTTGGGCTGCTTGCCTGGACGTGCTACCTTCTTGTGAAATACACCAGCATTACAGCCAGGTGCCAAAAGCTGACCAAGGAGCTCTCTAAGCCAAAAAGCAAGTAGGTGAATTTTTATTTGACTTCTGAATGAATAATTGCCTTTAAAGGCAGCATTTGTATGTTGCCTTGTTGGCCTCTGACAAAAGGAGCTCCTGAGGGTGTAGAAAACTTGGGTTTCTCTTTCAGCACAGTGAGTTTATACTCACAGTGAGTTATACCCACTCTTTATCTGGTTTTCAGTTTGCACATGAGTCCTTGAGTTTAGATTTGCAAGTATTGGGGAATCTGGGAAGAGGAGTCAGAGAAGTTCTAGTAAGTGGATGGAAAAGCTGCAGCTGCCTCCATTGCTCCTTATCTGAGAGTCTGGGAAGCCTGATGGGAAGAGCACTGACCTTAGAGGACACCTGGCTTAATTCAAGCTCTGTAAATTAATACCCATGTGGTCATGGGCAAATCACTTTACCTTTCTAGTCCTCATTTTCCTCATGTGTAAAATGGACATAATAATTGTGCCACTTACTTTAAAACTTCATAGATACCAAATTCAGTGCCGGAATGTGAGGCATTATGTGTAAAAGAATCTACTTCCCCTACTAAATGATAAGACAAAAGACACAAAAACGAAAACTCTGCAGGCATAATTAAAAAAATTAAAGCTCTTCATTGTAAGGCTCACATAAGAATTGATGGATGGGAAGGTTCTCTGTAAGGCTCTTTACAAATACAGAGCATTATGCTTGTCAATTTTACTGAAAATAGCTCTCCCTACACCCTCTATCCCTTAGAGGCAGAGCCTGATGGTCCATGAATCTAGAGCTAGAAAAAACCTCTGAGACTATACAGTCCAAATATCTCATTTTATAGGTGAGGAAACTGAGACCAAGGAAGATTAAAGGACTTGCCCAAGGTCACACAAGTAGTAAGCATCAGCAGAGAAATTGAAATGTTGATCTTCTGACTCTGGAGTCAGTTCTCCGGCCACTCCTCCATACTGAAGATGACGGTGATGATGATGATGATGGTGATGATGATGAAAATTTTATAGCACCTACTATGTGCTAGGCACTGTGTTCAGTGCTTTATAAATATCACCTCATTATTTCATAATGCCTTATAGGATTCCAAAGGCTTCCAAAATAAAGTTAGAGAAGACTTTTCATCAATCATACCCAACTATATATGGGAGGACATTGGCTACCATCCACTCTGGCTGCTTAATGCTAGTCTGCCTAGACCAATAAGAAAATTTATGTGTTAAGGGCCTATCTTTTAGCATTGGCATTGAATTGGCATTCAGACAGTGCTTCTTCCAGAAATTCTATTTCCCCCCATGGAGGAGAACCATGCTCACTATTCATGGCCTGTTGCATGAAAATGATCTTTGAATTTTGCTGCGATGGTGTCACAAACCTGACTTTTTTTCTAATTTCTTTCATTGCAGAGTAAAGAAGTACATAGCTGGTGAGTTGTTAATTACTGACTGTTTTATATCTGTCTAGAAGTCAGTCATCAGATTCCTACCTGATTAGTTTTCCTTGCCCAACAGGAAACAAAAATACCAATGAGGGCATGGTAACAGGAAGCAGACATAAACAAGTCGAAGTGGTAACTGTGAGTACAATTCTGGGAACCATAATCCACCACAGAAGTGATGGCATTTCATTGTCCCATTACTTTTTCATAGTGATGATCCCTGCCATAGGAATTATTTGTTATCTTCCTCTCCCCCTGCCCCCACATAACATGAATAGAATCAGAGAATTTCAATTCCAACCATGGAAATCATAGAGCTAAATCCAGGACCAAGTACTATCATAGAGTGATCCTTATAGAAGAGGATCCTCTAATTTGGAGTCTCATGGGGTGGGTGAAATTCTCACACCTTGTAATAGATTTTGGATAATTTATTAAATTATCCACAACCAATTTCAGGCAGGCAAGTAGAGTGTGTCAGTGAGGTGGGGAAGAGGTTTATGCCTGGGGTGTCTTTCTTGTCCTCTTGGAGTCTCTCCTTTTACTCTCATGCCATCCAAGTCCCTCTAACTTCCCAAACCACTTTGAGCCTGCTTTACCCCCATCCCCTTTAAAGCAGTATTTTATATTCTAGAACCTACTAACTCTTTCTCCTCAGTAAAAATCACTTAACCCACCTCTAAGGTCCTAGTGTTTGACTTGAAGTATCTGGTAAAAAAAATCCATATTAAAATGGGAATAGGTTAATCCCAAAAGGAAATGAAATTACATTTTAACAGGGTGGTTTAGGGAACATGAAGATTTTGGAGGTAGAATTGACTGGATTAAATTCAAGAAGCATTTATTAGATGTCTATTCTATGCCAGGCAACACGTTATAGAGGATAAAGGTCTGGCCTTGAAGCCAACAAGACTGGGTCAAGTTCAAGTTCAAATTCTGCCATTGACACATATTGGCTGTGTGAGTCTGTGCAAAGCGACTGATCTCTCTGTTTTCTAGACCACTCTTTAATAGTATAAATTGCAGAGGAAACTGCCAGCCTGCATTAGTAGAGGAATTTACCTTGCCTGGGAGTTCCCTGTAGCCATGAAGTCATAGGTTCCTATTGCTAGGTACTGAGGATACAAATTCGAAAGTGGAAGTCCTACCCTCAGGAGCTTATATTCTACTTAAACTTTGGGTGACCTTACTAGCATATCATGGAGGCTCTTGTCTACTCTGACCGCAGGGAGTAACCTCAGACTGCTCAGGAGGATAAGAAAAGATATGTGATGAGGGGCTCATCTTCTAGAAATATTGAAATTGCAACACTCCCTTCCCCCAAGACCCTAAACTCAGTTTATATCAAAATGAGAATTTATTTTATTGGTAATAATTTGTCCTTTTCTAAGGAAACAACTGTGTACAAGACAGTATTTGATGAAGAAGCAGTTGATCCAGGTACAGTGCATCCGATGTCTTTGGGGGTCAGACTCTCTTTGCCTAAATGTATTCTATTAGTTAGATACTTGTCATACCATGCTGTTCTCTACTTACCCAAGGCATTGTGACTAGCATCATTTAAGCAACTCTTTCAGGAAAAGTTTCTCTGATAGGAATTGAAGCTAGGCAGTGGTGGTATTCTGTCTTAGGAACCCAGGGGAGCCCTGGGAGCAAGTGAGTTACTCCAAAAGTAACTGGGCTGCCTTCCTAGCCAGTGGAGGTAGCAGCAAGCCAGGGTATCCTAGCAATGATGGCAACAGTAGCCAGTGGATGGAAGACTGGCCAGACCCTATTAGCTTTGGAATGATTTTGCTTACTAGTAGTGAGATGAACTGATTTATATAAAGCCCTGCAACATGGGGAAGAGCACAATTGCACTGTGTGGACACCCAGCAAGTTTTCTCTTCTGTGAGTGTTCCTGTGTGTTCTAGTCTAGTCTACTGTGGCCATACTGGTTTTCCCTAGGTAGGGAGCCTCTACTCACTAGAAAGGTGAATCTGTGATAGGCTAATTCAGGTAGAGACCCAGCTTCGTACTAAATCAATCAATTATTCAATAGCTACCTATTAAGCTCTTAATATATGCTGGGCACTGTGGCAAGTACTTGGGGATTCAAAGAAGAGACAAAAACTGCCCCTACCTTCAGAAAGCTTACATTCTAATGGGGGAATGTCACATGTATATAAACAAGAATATTCAAGATACAGAGAGTAAATGGAATGTAACTATTCCTTTAAGGGTACATTTAAGAGCCTCAGAAATTATACTGACCAAATTTTGCCTCCATGGTGCTAAATATTTCATGTTTTTCCTTTAAAAAATTTGAATTTGTATTTTCTGTTTTTATATCACCTTCATTTCCAAATATGTATGTATATATGCATGTATATGTGTATACATGCAGATATACACATATATTAAAAAATCTCAGTTCCCAACTGAGAAAGCTATTCCTTTAAACAAAGAATTAAAAAGGAATGAGAAAAAATCACTTTAGCAAAACTAACCAATGCACAACCCAACTCTAACCCTAACATTAATTCCTTTGGAAAAAAGATGATTGTAACTGGCCAAACTGATGCCTTCTCAGAAATATTTTACTATTCAGGGACTGTGACAATAGACCCAAGCTCAGTAGACTTTAACAAAGTGAGAGCAGAACAGCATTCTTCTGCCACACAACCTATTCTAGTGCTAAATAGAAGCTTTTCTTAGTAACTTTTTTTCTTCAGTGGATGGATAGCTTTGATCCACACAGAGGAGAGGTGTCTTGGGTAGCCCAGGATCCTATAACAAATACAAATTTTTGATTATGTAGTAAATTATTTGGAACCAAATAATATTTGGGTAATAGAGATATGTTGATCTACCAAATGGGATAATACATGCAATAATTCCCACATTCTCACTTAAAAAAATCAAGATTTGCTATCAGTGCGCCACATTTTATACATGTGAAAACTGAGACCCAGAGGAGTTAAGTGGCATCTCATAAGAGCGTAGCTCTAGAGCTAGAAGGAATATCAGGGGCCATCTAACCCAAACCCCTCATTTTACAGATGTAGAAACTGAGGCCCAGGGAAGTCAAGTGACTCATCCAAGGTCACACTAGTACTAAGTAATGAAGCTGGGGCTTCCATCTCCAAATCCAGTGTGCTTTCCACTATACCATAGAACCATATTAATTTGTTTGACTTAGTTTCCTCAGTTGTTCAGCAGGGAATTCGGACCAGAACCAGAAGTTCTTAACCTATTGTTTATGAACTCTTTTTTGCTTTTCTATACATGTTTTGGTAACTACATTTCACTATTACTGATTTCCTTTGTATTCCTATGCATTTCATTTGTGAATTTAAAAATATTACACTGAGAAAGGGCTTCATAGGCTTCTCTAGACTGTCAAAGGGATGTCCATGACTTAAAAGGGCAAAGAATCCCTGGATTAGAGGATCTTTCAAGTTCTCTAACATTTGGTGACTGAATCTATGAATAGGAAGAGAAGTTACTCTGCCACTGGAAATTCACGTAATAACATTCACCAAATCCCAAAGATGGCCGGATGAAGGAACATTAGCTGCTTCTACCAGGTCTGAGGGTTTAGATGAATTAGTAAACTGAAACTAACATTAAGTGAACAGGAATAAAAATACCCAAGTCCTAATTTCTAGTAGCCTGTGGCTACTAGACGTGGCTTCATCTTTTTATGACTAATATAGGAAGGGGGGGGTGGGGAAGATTTTGGAATAGGGGTGGAGTCCTAGAAGGGCTAGATCAGAAAGGCAGGTGACTTTGGAGGCAGCAGAGGAAACCAGGTAAAATCACACCAGGATGCAAAGTTGCTTTGAGTCCCTTGTTTCTTACTCAAATCCATCCCCATCTTGGAGCTCAATTGAGAGCTCTTTCTAAAGCTCTCCTCCCTCTTTTCCTTCCCATTCTTTTTCACTGTTCTTCCTTTGCCCCTTCAAATTCACCATGCTCCAAACAGAACTCAATATCCCTTTCCCTATAAAAATCTACCCCTCTTTTGAAATTCCCTACAATTGTGGAGGCAACTATTATCTTTCCAGTCTCCCAGGTTCACAACCTTGGTGTGATCCTCAACTCCTCACGCTTCCACACTCCACACATCCAATCAGTGGTCAGATCTCATTGTTTCTCCTTTCATTGCATCTCTTTCTTTCTCTCTTCTCACACCAGCCCTGCCCTAATTCAGCCCCTCATCACCTCTCACATGGATTATTGCAATAGTCTTTTATTTGTTCTTCCTGCTTCAAGTCTTTCTCCTTGCTAATCTATCCCCTGTAGACCTACCAGAGTGATTTCCTTTCCTGACCCCAAAGTGTAAGTGTGACCATATTAACTCCTTCTCAGTGAACCTTGGGAGTCCCTCCGTTGCCTCTGAGATCAAATATAAACTCCTTTGTTTGACATTTAAAACTCTTTCTAACTTGGCCCCTTCCTACATTTTCAGTCTCCTGAAACAGGAGTCCTTTCCATATACTATATGGCCCAGCATTGATGGTCTGTTTGCTGTTCTTCACATATCATGCCTTGCCTCCCAACTCTGTGTCTTTGCCCTGGCTCTCCCCCATGTTGGAATGTATACCCTTCTTTATCTCTACTCTCCGAATCCCTGGTTTTCTTCAAGATTCAACTCAAGGCCTAACTTCTTTATGAGGTCTTTTTGGTACCTCACAGTGACTCAAGCCCTTTTTATCCCAAATATCCTGGTATTCATTGGGTATATATTTTGCATGTAATTTTATGTGTGCCAGTTGTCTTACCTGTTAGAATGGAAGCTCCTTGAGGACAGGGACTGTTTCGATTTTTGTTTCTGTATCCTTAATGCTCAGCATAATCACTAGTACTTAGAGGTGATTGATAAATGTTGGTTGGTTGGTTGGTTGGCTGGTTTCTATTTATTCTTGACAAAGATTAGTTTTTGTCAGCATGAAATAATAATAACAACTTACATATGGAGCTTTATGTTTTATAAAAATGCTTTATATATTTATTATTTGATCCTCGTAACCTTAGGAGGAAGTTGCTTTTATTATCTTAATTTTACAGATGAAGAAACTGAGACTGAGAGTGGGTAAGTGACTTGTCCATGGTCACAAAGCTAATTTGTATCTGTAGCAGGATTTGAACTCAGGTCTTCATAGCTCCAAGTCCAGTGTTCTATCCATTATACTACCTACCTTCCTAGAACATCCACATAAAAGGCACAATGGAGCAACCATACCCACATAGATTGTAGATTTAAGAGCCATGAGAGACCTTAGAGGTCATACAGTCCAACCCCCTCATTTTACAAATGAGGAAGTAGAAACCTAGAGAAATTAAATCATTTGGTCAAGGTCACACAGACAGTTGGTGGTAAAACTGAGACTTTAACCTAGGTCCTCTGACTCCTTACCCAGTGTTCTTTCTACTGTGCCATGTGAGTGTTGAGTTCTTTCATGAACAGACAGTTTCCACTTGATTTAATGAAGACATTAAAGTGCAAATGAAAAAGTGCAATTGAAAACATTCATCCTACATAGACATCAGCTCTGACAGTCATAAGTTATGGTTGATGAAGAGGAAATGAAGTCTCTTTGTCAAGTCCATGCTTGAAGAATGTCATGGCCTTGGTTTTTGGAATGAGGATGAGATAAGTTTGACTTATTTTGAAACTGAGTCTAAAACTCAAAATTCAGTAGCCTACTCACAGTATCCAACAGATAATATTGACTTAGAGCGTAGATTTGTGTGCTGGTGGGGAGATGTGTTTTATGTCACTGTGGCTACCACTCTTAGAAGCTCCACCATTGGTGGGTGGGCAGATTAGGTTATTTAAGGTCCCTTTCAGTTAGGACAGACTTAAGCTCAAAGCTGTATTCCCCTTGGATCATGGTATCATGCATTTAGAGATAGTCGGGGGTGGGTGGGTGGTTAGAGCTCTTTAGTCTAGGTCTTCAATTTTGCAGATCAATTGATCGACAAGCATTTATTAAGCACTGTGATAGGTGCTGGGAAGAAAAAGATGGCAGTGAAATAGTGCTTACCTTGCCCTCAAGGATCTTGCTCAAATTCACATAGTGAGTAGCACATATTTGAACCTTGGTTCTCTGATGCCAAGTCCAGTGCTCTTTCTAGAACATTATACCATCTTTACAACTCTCTAAAATATATCCTAAAAGTCTTCACCTGTAGAATGAGGACTGTACCATGAAGGTCCAGCACCTCTCAGAGTGTGGTATAATGGGGGAAAAACATCCAGTGACCCTGGAGTTTTCAGATCTGGGTTCAAATCCTCCCTCTAACATTTACTGTCTATGTGAGCTTGGGCAACTCACTTGGCTACTCTCTCAGTTTTCTCATCTGAAAATGGGGGTAGCATGACCTGCCTCATATACTGCATATGGTTGTTATGAGACACTGTGGAATCAGAAGATGTGTGTTCAAATCCTGCCTCTGATGCTCGTTACTTGTATGTACTTGAGAAAGTCACTTTACTTCCTTGGGCCTCAGTTTTCTCATCTGTAAAATGAAAGACCTGGATGAGATGGCTTCTGCTGAATATTTCCTACAATGCTATATCAATAAAGCCTGAATCAGCATATTAAAATCTCATATTTATGCTCACAGAAGGAAACCCCTTCCAACCCCAGAAGTAACGAATGTGATTTCTGGGAAGGCTGTCTAACAATTAGTTCTGTCCCAAAGTGAGTTGGACCACCCCAGAGGGGGTAGATTCTCCCTCCTAGAAGTTCTCCAGGTAAAGGGTGAATGATCACTTGTTGGGCATGTTCTAATGGGACTAGATAGTCACATTGATCCCTTCTGCCTCAAAAAATGGGTGAGTTGTCTTTTTGCACAGGATTTGGAGCTATGACCATTTTCAGGACTAGCGACTATGCCTGCTTAGTTTCATGTCTCATAGACTGTGCCTCTCATTTTTTTAATCTGCCTTTGTTTTCCAGGATTGGGGGGGGGGATAAGCAAATATCCCAGGCCTTCTCCTAGGAGACTTATTACCTTAGAGGCCATCTGGAGCACTTCCGTGAAGTCCTTTAATGTCTATTCTCAATGTTTGCAATTTTTATATACCGCCCAATTTGGAAGATATGAACAACTCACTACCTACTCTTTCTTTGTTGTATGCTTTTTCTCTAACAGTCACAGGGAATGTATATGAATATAACAGCAAGTCTGGAGCTAGGAAATGGAAGAAGATGCCCAGACCACCAAAGGATCTGGTGGCCAACATACAGACTATCTCAGAGAAACTCTCTACTGATGAGCCTACTCAAGGATGACATAACACATTTACATCCCATTTTATAAATTACAAAGAACCTACAGAGTCTCTCTTGATACCTTTAACTACTATCTTTTGCTTAGTTGAATTACATATATTTTAAACTCTGTTCTCTAAAATCAAAATGTAAATTTCAGACACTTTCATTGTGAGTCCTTAATGCCTTCCAGCATGTGAATAGTCAAAATTAAAGCTGCTAGAGACAGGCTTGAAGGACTAAGTTTTAATCCTGAAAAGAGTTTTACCGATGGCAGCAAAATTCTCTTCCCATTTAATCAGCTCTTTTACCTTCTGCAGGACTTAACCAGGCATAGGAGGGGGAATGTACTTAGAATGATTCTTCTGGTTACTGGTAATCATTCAAAATGAACGATTTTTTAAAAGCTCAATTGATCTGGTCTTTTAATTTCCCTTTTATAGTTCTCTATGCAAAATGGCCCTGCCAACTCTTTACTTATTAATCGCTTGTAAACGCGATGTTGGAATCAAGGCTGTCATTGGGCATCAGTGAAGTCTGTGACATCTTGTTTTAGTAAATGAAGCTTTAAAGTCCACCTTGGCTATTGTGCTTCTTCATTCACATTTGTAGGGCACTTAAAGGAGGGTGATGCTCACTCCTCATACCAACACTGTGGTAGCTATTGCTAATATTCTTCTCTCCATTTGACACATGAGGAAACTGATTTTCAAAGACATTCAGTGACTTTCTTCTTCAAGGTCACAAGTAGCAAGTGTCAGAGTCAATGTTCTAACCCACGTCTTCCAAGGCTGACAATCTTTTTTACAAACCTAGACCAACCTGTTAAGTCAGATAATGCTATTCCTTTCATCCTCTTGGGCTTAGAGGATAAGGTGCCCATCACCATCAACCTCCAAGTCTGAGTCTAAATGCGCAAAATAACATCTAGCACTGAGCCAATAAACTAATAATAACTGACATTTAGGCAGGCTTCCAGATTTGCAAAGCATGTTACATCTATTATTTCATTTAATTCTTACAACTACTTTAGGAGAAATATTTTGTTGTTTAATCAATTTTCTGTTGTGTCTGACTCTTTGCAACCCCCTTTGGGGTTTTCTTAGCAAAGATAAGGGAGTGGTTTGCCATTTCCTTTTCCAGCTTATTTTATGAATGAGGAAACTGAGGCAAACAGGGATTAGTGACTTGCCCAGGGTCACACAGTAAGTGTCTGAGGCTAGATTTGAACTCAGGTCTTTCTGCCTCCAGACCCAGTACTATATCAACTGTACCACATAGTTACCCTAGAGAGAAATACTAAAGGCGTTCTTAGCTTCATTTTTCAGATGATCAAACTCAGATTTAAATGACTAGGTAAGAGTTGCTCAATTAAGAAGTGGTAGAGGTGAGATCTGAACCCACCCAGTTCTCCCAAACTCCCAGCCTAGTATTCTTTCCATTGTGCAATGATGCCTCTAGATAAGTCAGATCCCCAAATGAACATTTTTCACAACCAAACGACTCAGGAAAAGTTGCTTTTGGGGGGAAATGGGTTAGAGGGCAGAGATGAATTATCAGGGTATTCCCACCCCCCTCTCTCTTTATAAACATAGCCTTTGTAATCCTTTTTGTAATCCAGTGACACATGTTCTCAGAAAGGAGATGGTACCAAGATTAATGGGTACATACCAAAGGCTAACTGTCTCTCTATTTCCAGCTCTGAAGAGGTCAGCTTGTTTATAGTAGTGAAGAAGAAGACTTTTAAGATGAAATTGGTCCAAGGGGTATAAGGTGATTTAGGGAACTCTATTGGAATGTGGAAAATTCTGCCTTCAATTAACCATTTTATGAGCTCAGTTTGGGAATGACCAATTGCTGCCTCCCTCCAGATGGGCATGATAATCCAAAGATTGCCTGGGAAGCTGGTTTATCCTTCTAATAGTTAGGCTCACACTGGAACAATCTGATAACCTGCCACTAGTTTAGACTTTAAAAAGTTTCCATGATTCGTTCTTTAAATTATTTTATGTAGATTTGTATGGGAATGAAGTATTAAATAAATGAACTTGACAGACTATGACATACAATAAAATCCAATAAAGATAAATGTAAAGTGTTACACTTGGGTTTAAAAAATCAACCTCACAGTTACATGATGGTGGAGATGTGGTAAGAGAGAAGTTCTTCAGAAAAAAAGATCTGGGGTTTTTGATGAAACTCCAGCTTCGAATGAGTTAACAGGGTGATATGGTGGCCAAAAACCTTAATTTTTTTTTAGTACAGGCTGGACTAGATGGTCTATGACTAGTGTGATGATGTGCAATTTTGAAAATGAAGAAATTAGTATGTTTTTGCCTCTTTCTTGCTCAGATACAACTCTCTAATATTGAGAATGAGATTTCACGTGAAATAAACATTCTTCTGTTCTTCAGTTTTCCCTCCCTATACCAACAGGTGCATTTTGATTTTTCTGGCAAAGAATTTAGTTATTTGCCCATCATCTGCATATTAGATTCCATTTGGTAGTCATGTTTAGTTTTGCATTCAATTCAAAGCTCATGGCCCCTTTGCCCATAATAAAAGATTTACTTACAAGAAGAAAAAAAAGTACCAGCCCTTTGGGATTAAATTGTATAATCATCCCCATAACATATAAGTTAAACTCTCTGTGAACAAGCTTTAAATAGAAAAATGGCATTTATATTATGTCCTTGATATATTGTAAGGAGACTAATCAGCATGGCTGCTAAGACATTCTCAAAATCTATTCAGGCTAAAACAAATTCTACTTGTGTTTATCTAGTGAAGAGAGGAGCCCAGGCAGCAAGTCCAAAAGGCTCATGTGGAACCTTTAAGGGTCAACGTAAACAGGCACCACAACACTGCTTGACGATGCTTACTGGTCAGAATGATGATTATGGACTATCTTCTAACCCATAGCTATGTATCTGAGGCAGCTAGGTGGAGCTGTAGGTAAGGCACTGGATCTGGAGTCAGGAAGATCTGAGTTCAAAGCTGACTTCACCCAAATACTTAGCTGTGTGACTCTGGGCAAGTCACTGACACTCTTTGTTTCAGTTTCTCCATCTATAACATAGGGAAAATAATAACATTTACTTCCCAGGCATGTTGGGAATCAATTAACACATATAAATCACTTTTGCAAACCTTAAATATATAAATACTAGTTATAATAAATCTTAATAATTCAGAAAGCAAGTCTCCAAGACACTTTCACAAATTAAGCAGCAGGAGAAGTGACTTCTCCCTTCTTTCATTTTAGGGGTAGGAGGCCTACAGATATGTAATATTGTATATACTGCCAGATGTGGCTGATGTGTTGGTTGGTTTTGCTGAATTGTTTTTTTTTTCTCTTTCTTTTTAAAGCTTTGTTACAAGGGAAGACTTACTTTGTAGAGGGAGGAGAGATACGTTTGGAAATGAATGTGATACAAAAACTAATGGCACCAATAAAAAAGAAAAAAAAACATGAGAGGAAATCCCCTAGCATGAAGGACGTATCTTTTATGTTAGATTTATGAAAAGATGTGGACAAAAGTTGCACATTTGGGGCAGGAACGAATAGGTCGAGATTTGCATTGTTTATGGGAATACCCATGTTGAGGAGATAACAGATCAGTCATTTGGTCAACAGGCAATTAATATTTATTAAGTGCTTACTGTGTGATAGGCTCGGTGCTAAGGGATCTGGATAAGAAAAAGGCAAAATCCGTCCCTGTCCTCAAGTATCTCACATTCCAATGGGGAGAAATGTGAAAATTACTAGTTGTACACAAGATACATAGAAGAGATCACTGAAATATTGGAATCTATCTGTTTATCCTTTAATTGAAATGAAAATAATATTATTTATGTCTTAGAGATTAACTAAGTTAGCTAAATAATAACCATATTAATGAAACCACGATTAACACAGCTTCCAGAATTATCCCCGATAAATATGTGTAGATTGACTGATTAAAAAAATAAATCAACTCATCAGCCCAAGGCGCTGAATTAAGGAAGACGTTGCTACTGCTAAATGACTGGTGTTTTTTAAGACTTCTAAAACTCTTCCATACATTCCCACATTTCCAAAGTTTCTCCAGGCTTTAAGGTCTGCAAAGAATTTTATAGATTTTATCTAGTTCCTCACCCACATTATCCTCACAGTCCTTTGAGGTGTGTAGTAGTGATAGCATCGTCCCCATTTTACAGGTGAGGAAGGTATTATTATCCCCACTTTCCTGAGACTAAGAGAGGGCAAGTGATTTGCCCATGGCCATATGGCTAACAAATGTCAGAGGAGGGATTCAAACTCAGGTCCTCATGACCCTGAATCTAAAACTCTTTGAAGTCTTTCATGCTGCCTCTTAAATGAAGTGAGAAGTCTTTGTTCTGATATTGAAAAAAATGCTGTGGGAGTTTGAGTGGTGAGAGGAGGTAGAGGAGGCCTGCCAGTGGTATCAACAAAGGTTTTCAAGATCCTCTAGTCAAGGTTTTGGTGGTTATGTTGACATACACAGACCAATGTAACTGAACGCCCTGAAGACCAAGCAAGAAATGCACATATTGAATTCAGATCGACACTTTTAGGATGTTCTAGGTAATGCTGAAAAGCTGTTTTAGCTAAGCTTTTAGTTGTCAGCCAGATATTTCTGTTACTGTAGAGACAGCATGTTGTAGTGGGCAATCAAGAATACCCACCATCCAGTTCTGACTCTTATTAACCACGTTACCCTGGGCAAGTCACTTAATCATTTGGATTCTCAGGTAACTTCCTAGGGCTTACCTACTAAGTCATGGCAGGTGGGGATCTGTCATGGAAGAGGGACTACACTCACTAGGAATTACTTGCAATCACAGATCCATCCTGTAGTCTGATGTTTCCAGCATCATGTAGATGCCGCACATGAGAATGCTTATGTATTTAAGCTCCTCAGGGAAAATAACCCTGCTAGCCTTGACTTTACCTATGGGAATGTGGAAACTCATTATTTTTCATAAGCATTTAATGTCATAGAATTAATGGGGAGAAAGGAGGACTAACAGATTATAGAAAGATAGATGAAAAGATTACACCTTGTAGAGGGGGCATAGAAAGATTCGCCAGATAGGAACGGGAGCAAGACCAACTACCAGACAATCACAAAAATTTTAAACTGGTAGAGATGAGTTTGAAGTAACTGGAAGAAAGGTCAAATCACTGTTTTGCAAGTCTGTCAGGACTGCCACCAGGATGACATTTGAGCCCTCCCCCCACCGGTGTTTGGATTGGGAATGTGGAAGAATTATGCCAATGTGTTTCAATGATCTAGCATGATCTAGCATAAATATTTAAGCTAAATTTTGAGAGGCGGGAGGGAGGAGTGTTTCTTTTAAATATGGGAATGGGAGAAAGAAGAGAGAGACTGTAAGAATGAAAATGTAGTCCTTTATTTCTAAGGAAAGTTGGAATTCAGGCTATGTTTGTGTAGCAAACTTATTCTCTATAGCTGCTAGCCCGAGCTATATAAGCTCAATAAAGTGCTTAGATTAATCTTGGTTTGAAATCCCTTGCCGCTGAGCCCAGAAAGTCAAGATGGAAGGAGACTTAGGGAACAACAATGCTGTTCTCTATGAACAACTTCTTAGAAACCATAGTAATTCTACTCTCTTGAAGAGGAAGGATTTCTAATTTCTAAGACTTCTGTCGACTATGGTTGATATTGTTAATTCTAACCTCCATGTGCACTGTCACTAACCTCTCTATTTGCCAGATGGAGTTCGTATTTTGTGGAAATGATGGTGGAGTCATTCTCTTTTCACAGGGAAGTATTTCCAGCTATATGTTAGTTGTTGATAGTGTTGGCAAAGACTCCACTGATTTAATGTCTTACATGATGAAATTAACTTGTGGTGATCACAAATAGTTCTCTTATTACAAGCATGGTTTGGGAATGGGGGACCCCATAATTAAAGCTTCTCATGGCAAGGCGATGTCATAAAGAACAAAGGAGCAGATGATTAGGATTGGTCTGGGGAAGAAGTAGCAGAGGACATTGTGTGAGGTTTTTCTCAAAAGGAAAATGGAGGAATCCTGAGTACTGTAGGAGAATCAGGGTTTCATAGATCAGAAGCATCTGACGGAGGCCATCTAGTTCAAACATCTCATCTTATAGGTGAGGAAACTTAGGTCCAACAGGTTAATAGAAATGCCCCAAATCTCACAAGTACCATCAGAAGCAGGAGTTGAATCTACATCCTCTTACTCCAGCATCACTTCCTTTTCCATTGTACCATGCTATCTCCTTTAACGCCTCTCCTCGAGCTCACATCTGTTACTCCGCCGGTGATAACTAAGTAGCAAAAAGCCATTGGGGGGCCTCATACCATCTGACTAGTGAATGAGAAGGTCCAGAAATCAGTTATACAACTGAACAAAGCTTTCTACTAGGATTTATTTTTGTTCTCGTTGAGTGAAGGATTGTATACAATTATACAATGTGGTATAGTGCTCCCTCTGAGCTACCTCCCTAACCTGTGCCTTTCAGGCTGGAACCTCAATAGCACTCCAGACCCTAAAGCTTCCACGTGGTCAGCTGGAAGCAGGGGCTGTCCTCATGGCAATAACACAAGTTCTGTTTAATTGAAGGCATTGTTTCATTTGTTTCTCACCCGAATGCCCCTTCCTGATATATCAATCCAGATGCCTGAACTCAAGTAAGGCAGAGAAGGGTTACTGGTACAATACCAAGAAAAGAGGTTGAAAACCTGTCTCAGACTGACTTAGCTTTCTGTGTTCATTGCTCCTGCCCCATCAGTTTTCTATTTGGCTAGGACTCATCATTAGTGGAGAATCATGGCAATTCTTCAGCAGCTATATCTGGAGGGTGAACCTTTAAGTTCAAGGTACTCTGTGGGCCTGTATTCATAAAACAATGGTGTCCAAATCCCCATTGGTGTTCAGCTGCTAGGAACAATAAGCTCAAACAAAAGTGTCGCAGGAACAATAGTAACAGACCATTTCTCCCACAATTGTATATAGCCTCAGTGAGAAAGGCAGGCATACATGAGGTGCACTAGGAGAGAGGAACATCTAGAGAGGGCATATGTGAGCCAGATCATGCAGATTTCCAGCACGGCAAGGCCCCTTACATAGTATTCTCATGTTGCTCTTCCTGGACACATCATCTTTGCTGAGTGAGTTGTTTACCTAGTGTTCCTGGTTCTGTTCCTCTCTACAAGTGGCCAGGGAAATGCATAGAACACCTCTGGTCCTATGCCATGACTGACTAAGTCTGTTTTCTGATGAGTGCAGTGCCTTCTAGTGGCCAAACATCTCTGCTGCAAGATGACATGGCTGATGAGGTGGAGAGGGGAGAGAAATACCTTGCACTTCTCCAAGAGACAAGGAATGATTCCATTCCCATTCAAGAGGGGAGTTCTTGCATAGTTGGATCTCTTTTTGACTGCTGGAGCTCACACTCTTCAGAGTTATCTCACCCTTCCACTCAATGGCTCAAGCATATGTCTTGCTTTTTGAAGAGCCAATGGCTATTTAGCCCTTCAAACCTTATTGAAGAACTTTTTCACATTTTATGAAGAGGTAACAGAATGTTACTTCTTGGTACTTTAAGATCTTAACACCTTATTGTCTGTTACTTGACCCTGACTTTTGTCACTCTGTTTGGGGGTAAAGCAATCGATTGGGGGTAGTTTGTTACTCCCCTCACTAAACTTGGTAATTGACTCCATTGTGTCATGCATATGTCATGATTCCATGATTCCATTGAGACAAGGAAGTGAAGGGAACCATTTTCCCAGTGGGTTGAGAAACCAGAAACCATAAGAACTAGATAAATCTACACACACACCCCAGACTTAGAACAATGAAATGACTGAAATAAATGCTGCCATCCACAAAAGAAGCAGGGCTAAGAGGTAGGGGGCAGCTAGCTTTCTAAGAGTCATAGAAAACTTGTTACCTTAGAGCACCCCCTGGTGCTGGGTAGAATGCATAATCACTGGGGTGAACATGTGCCTGGCGGTGCTTGGTCCTTGTTATGAAATAGAATCAGGCAAGTGTCCTCAAATGCCCTCTTAGGGGTTATACTTTATAATTGGAATAATTTCAAAAGATTATGTAATTGGATAATAATTTTAAAAATACAGAATTATTCCTTGAATTGTCAGCATATTTTTGAATGACATTTTACTTCATGTCAATTTTCCCTTTCTTTAGTGATTGTCATTTACATGGAGGCAGTGTGGCATAGTAGATAGAGAGCCAGCCTTCAAGTTAGGAACACTCTGTGTTCAAATCCTACTTCTGACACTCACTAGCCATCTGATCATGTAGAAATCAATTTTTCAGTGCCACATACAATACTCCAAGATCATAAATACCAGGTGAATTGATAATCTGCATCAGTGAAGAGAATTTCCATGCTGGGAGTTCCTAGTAATGATGAAATTCTAGGGTGAGACCAATACCCCTACTCCTCATCCCTATTTTCACAGGATTATAGCTTAGAGCAGGAAGGTGTCTCAGAAGCAACCTTATCCAAACTCTAACTTGACAGAAGAAAAAACTAGAGCCCAGAAAAAGAAACGATTTTCCCAAGGTCACTCAGGTAATAAGTAGTAGAATTAGGATTTTAGCCCTTATCCATTGACCCCAGGACTTTTGCCAGTGTACCTTACTGCCTCTAATGTGGAGATGCCAGAGACCTAGCCCTGGGCTTCAGATATGAGAAGCAGGTACTCATCAAACAATCAACAAGCATTATCAAGCACCTACTAGGGGTAGTACTAAGGTGTTCGCATTTATTGTGACAAATTAATTTTTGTTATTGATGACACTTTCAAGGGGAATGGAGAAGTAGTTTTCCTTTAGATAGCCTTAGTAATGATTTCTTGGGCAGTAAACAAGAGATTCTAAGATAGGGTTAAGAAGCAATATGGCACAATGGATAGGGTTCTAAACTTGGAGCCAGATTCTAATACCGCGTCTGACATATGCTGATTTTACCTCCCTGTGTAAGTCACTGAACTTCTCAATGCCCCTGTTTCTAAGGCTATATGTTGTAGAGTAGTTGTAGATAGACCTACGTTGATGGAAGTAGCTCCCTATTCCAATGAAATCAAATGTCCAGACACCCCTGAACCTCCCTCCCCCACAATGTGGGGCTGGTCAATTCTCCCAGATGTGGCTTCTATACACACAGGAGTCCCATGAAGAGGCCCATGTTGAAATGGTAACTTTGACTCAATATTTCTCTCTTAGAAAAAAAGGAGGTAGGATCTTCTCAAATCCTAAAGCCATAGCTCCAAAGAAGGATTAACTGTAATACCTGTGTCAGTCAATGAACAGTGTGGGAATGCTGGCTCCACCACATACATCAATCTCTAGGAATCAAAGGTCAATCTGAAATTGGCTTTCCCTATGAAGCCCAAGCCTTCAGTTTCTCCAAAGCAAAGCATCTACAAAAGTCTTTTTGGGGCTACAATTTTAGATCCAGGTCTTCATCCAGTGGTGAGAAAATCACTACCTCACATATTTAGAATTCAAATTGTTGCATATGCTTCCATTTTAGTTGCTTAAAATCCCTCCAGCAACTTGATTCTTAGATCATAGAATCTCAGAGCTGTGAGGGCCATCTAGTCCAACTCATGCCTGAATTAGAACCTCCTGGACAACCTACCTGATAAAAGGCTTTGAAGTTTCTGCTTGTGGACCTCCAGGGACTGGGGCACAGTATTTACTGAGCCAACCTATTCTACAATTCGAAAAATTATAATTGGTAGAAGTTTTCCTGTAGCTTAAATTTTCTGCTTTACAATTTAAGATCCCAAATGTAGAGATAGAAGGGATCTTCACGTTCATCTCATCTGAGCCCCTCATTCTAGAAATGAGGAAACCGAATTTTAGAGCAGTTAAATGATGTGTCCAAGGCCGAACACATAGTAAGCAGTAAGAAGTAGAATTTGTATTCTCTGTCTCCAAATACAGTCTTTTTCCTGCTGTCCTATACTGCTTTCCACTACTCCAAGTTCTTTCTTCTGGGGCCAAACAGATCAGGTCTAATCCTATTCTTCCCCACAGCTCTTCAAATGCTCCTCTCACTTAGCTGGTGGCATTCAAGGCTAAGAAGATGAGGTCAGTTCTTATTTGCTTCAGAGCCATGGCGGAACAAGAACATTAATATGCTTCCCAGAGGGCTGAACTAGTTTCCTGGAGTAAGGCAGATGTAATAGGGTTTAATACCCTCAGTGGGACAAGGTCAGTATCACCCTGACATGTAGCATTGGCACCACAATACTTTGTCCTACCATTGGATTCACACCTGGATGCCAAGGGATTTTTCAATGGCCATATTCCCTGTTTAGCAGGAAGGGAGAAAGAAGGAGAATATAAAAGAAAAAGGAGAAAAATAAACAAATACTTTATTATTCAATAAAATATATTGTGTCACTTCTCATTTGGTTGTAGTGAGTCAGAGGCTCTTTGTATGTTCCAAGTACCACCTTCTTCCCCTTGTCCTTCTTCCTCAGCCTGCTGTCTGATTCATTTTTATTTTCATTCTTCGTGGTTGTGTAATTGCTGCTTTAATAATTAAACTTTAAAGTCAATCTGACCTGGAAGTCTTCTGGGCTAGGGCAGTCCACTAATAGGCTCCAGAGCCCCAGAAAGTCTCCAGCCCTTTAACTCACATACTTAATTGATTTAAAATCTGGCAGAGAGATCAGAATAAAGAATAAATTCAATTCAGCTCAGCTCAGCAAGCTTTTTAAAAACACTTACCAAGTGTAAGGCACTTGCCTAGGTGGAGATGAAAAGATAGAGATGAAAAAAAGTCCCTGCCCTCAATGGGCTTACATTCTGCTGAGTTTCTTTCCTGTAGAATCACAGAAATATATTTTCAGGTGTATTCAGATCCATTTCTTATGTAAACCTTTCCTAATCATAGGGTTGATTGAGCCAACAAATTAATTTCCCTATCCACTTGGAGTAACTAACCTAACAAGACGCTAGGCTCCTAATACCTTAAATAGGTGAGAACACCTCTGTTGAATCAATCAATGACGCTGGACTGGATGCAAAAAGTCCTTGATTGCTTTAGAAGTCCTGAAGACAACTGGATGAAATAGAGTGATGTTGGAAGGAAGTGTATACAGATTGGTTGAGGAGACTTGATCAAGCTATACAGGGCTCATATAAACCAGTAAGCTAGTTTGAAATCAGACATCCAGGTGTTTGGCAGCAGAGGGAAGAGGACCATTCCAACAAAACCTCCAAGAAAAAATTGCTTTGAGTGGGTGGGGGATAAGTGAGTCTTGGTCTCCTGCCCCCAATCCCTTGACCAGAGAAGGCAGCAAATGGGTAGAGTGCTAGGCCTGGAGTCAGAAAATCCTGAATTCAAATCCAGCCTCAGATACCTATTAGCTGGTTGATCTTGGGCAAGTCACTTGACCTCTATCTGCCTTAGCTTCCTCAACCATAAATGAGGCTAACAATAGTTGTGAGGATAAAAATGTTATAATACTTGATAATTATTTAGCATAGTCCATGGTACTTAATAAAAGTTTGTCCCCTCCCTCCTCCTTTTGGAGAACTAGAGCACTAGAAAATAACTCTCCAATGCCTCAGGGTCCCCTAGAATCCTTCAATAGCGTCATAGATATCAGAGTCATAGATTTAGAGCTGGAAGGGACTTTAGAGGTCATTGGGTCCAACTCCCTTATTTTATAGATGGGGGAATTGAGGTCTAGAGGGACTGACTTGTCCAAAGTCCCAGAGGTGGCAAGCAGCAGTGCTAGAATTCAAATCTGGGTCTCCACTCCAAATTTCTGTGCTCCATCTTCCTCATGTCTCTTATTCAGATGCCTTCTGAAACTATCTCCTCCCCTACCCCTGTGTCCTAGAAGAGGAGGTCTTCCTTGTCAGGACAAACTCTTCTACGTGCACAAGTGATCCATTTCATCTCCCCTTTTCCCCAGCAGGTTGGCCCCTCTATCATTGCTGCTCTTTTGTCTCTTTTCTTCAATACAAAAAGACAAAAAAAGAAAACTTCCATGGACATGGCACAAGATAAAATGAAGATTCAATATAAAACCATGAATTTCCATTTCATACTGTTTATAAAAAAAATACCACAACTCTGCGATACATTGTTTTCAAAGCTATCTTGCTTTTCTGTGCTTCCTTCTAAGTTTTCTTTTGTCCTCTGCTGTACTCTTTTTTTTCTTCCTCCCTCCCTCACCACCCCACCCTAGAGAAGGCTACCATTAGACACAAATACAGACATACATATATATATATGTGCACATACATACATATAAACACATTAAAACCATTTCATTTGTTTTCAATCTCTGTTTCTCCTTATTTCTTTCTTTTCTTTTTTTTTTTGGTTTCTCCTTATTTCTTGGCTGCTTTTCTACTGCCTTACAAACATCTCTATGTCTCCCCCATCCTTAGAAAAAATCCCCACTTGATCTATCCAATCTGGGCTCGCTCTCATCTGCTAAACTTGAGAAGGTCATCTACAATTGATTCCTCCACTTCCTTTCCTTTCACTTTCTTCTTAACTCTCCAAAATCTGGCTTTCAACCTCATCATTCACCTAAAACTACTCTCTCCAAATTTACCAAGGGTTTCTTAACTGCCAAGTCCAAAGGCCTTTTCTCAATCCCTATCCTTCTTGATCTCTCTGGAGCCTTTGATGCTGTTGGTCATCCTCTTCTCCTTGATACACTCATCTCTTTCAGTTTTTGTGATTCTATTCTATCTTGGTTTTCTTCCTTGTGGGATCTTCTTGCACACCACACCTGCTAATGGCAGGCATCCCCCAGAGCTCTGTCCAGGCTCCTCTTCTCTTCCCCCTCTATACTATCTCACTTGGTGATCTCATAAGCTCCCTGAGTTTCAATTACCTTCAATTATCTGATTCTCAGATCTATTTATCCAGATCTAACTTTTCTCCTGACCTCTAGTCTCACATCTCTAACTGCTTATTGGGCATGTTGGACTGGATGTCCTGTAGATATCTTAAACTCAAAGTGTCTAAAATGGAACTCAGTTTTCCCCTCAAACCCTCTTTTCCTTATTACTATTGAGGGCACTGCCATCCCCTCAGTCACTCAGGCTTGCAACCTAGGCATCCCCCTCAACTTCTCCTTCCTCTCACTCCCCATAGTCAATCAATTGCTAAGGCCTGCTGATTCTACCTTTATAACATCTCTTGTATATGTCTAGCTTCTGTCCTCTGAAGGACCTCATGACCTCACTCCTGGACTATTAAAATAGCCTGCTAGTTGGTCTCTCTGGCACAAGCCTCTCCCCACTCCAGGCTGTCCTACACTTAGTTATCAAGTTGATCTTCCTGAAGCCCAGGTCTGATCATATCATCACTCTCATCCCCTTCCCCTGATCCTAATCAATATACTCCAGGGATTTCCTATTGCCTCCAGCATCAGGTACAACACTCTGTGATTGGCATTCAAACACAACCTAGCCACCTCTTACACCTTATTCTCTGCCGCATAATTTTCAATCCAGTGACACTGGTCTCCTTACTGTTCCTCCATAAAACACCCCATCTTTTGGCTCCAGGCATTTTTACTAACGGTCCCTCATGCCTGGGATGCTTTCCCTCCTTATCTCCATCTTTTGACTTCGCTGGATTCCTTCAAGTCCCAGCTAAATTCCCATTTTCTGCAAGAAGCCTCTCCCAATCCTTTTTAATCCTTCTGTGCCTTCCTTTTGCTAATTAATCCCTTCTGTAATTAACCTTGCATGTAGCTGATTTTCATAGATTGTTTGCATGCTATCTCTTCCTTAATTGTGAAGTTTTTATGGGCAGGGACTGTCTTTTGCCTTTATTTATATCCCATTGTTTAGCATAGTGCTTGGCACATAGTTGGTGCTTAATAAATGCTTATTGATTGATTGACTACCTTCTCCTTACTCAAATTACCATGCTCTTTCTTTTCTGTTTACATGTTGCATCTCCCAGTAGCATGGAAACCTCTTGAGGGCAGGGAATCTTCTTTTCTTCTTGTCTTTGTCACCTCAGCATCCTGCATAGTTCTAGGCACGTAGAGGGCACTTACTAAATGCTTGGTGAATTGAACTAAATGCACACACGTTTGGAGTGTTTTGAAAGCCTAAGGACTAAAAAAAAGTTACTGAAATATATTTCTATGAGTGATTCTGTTTAAAAGTCATTGGAAAGTTCACTTTAATTCTCCATTTGTCCTTTTCAGGTACCCCGCAGGCTCCTTCTGTCCTAAACATCATCACTCACAGTCACCAGGACAATTTATGGCTCTGTCAATCTCAAATGATGTCCTTGAACCAATGATATGAGGTTGGTGGGGGGCATCATTTCTGTTTCTTGTTCTATAAGCTGCCCATCCACCCTGAGAACATCCTGCAGAGAGTATAGAAGATGTTCATTTCAATGGGACACACAAGGCTGTAAGATAACAGAGGAGAAATAATATGCCACTCTGAATATCAAGCACTCTCCTCCAGCCTTAGTTCCCTCTTGAGAGCCAGCATGGAAAACAATCCATGAGTCCTTGGACAAGTCACTTAACTTATCTAGGTCTCAGTTTCCCCATCTGTAAAAGGAGGAGTTGGACTGACTGACCTCTGAGGTCCATTCTAACTCTGAATATCTGCTCCTTTTTGCCTTCTCTCCTTCCATAGACCAGAGAAGGACCCATGGTTTTTTTGTTGGCCAAGTTTTCTGAGCCTTAGGGATGAGGGGGTGAAGAATACTTAGGCTTGCTGGGGTTGCAATTCAGTTTTAGGAGTTTTTCTATCATTCTCAGTAGACAGATGCTAAAGCATTGTCTGACAAGAGCTCCTTTAACAATGGTTTTGATTGAACTGACTGGTCAAAAATGGTTGAGATTTTTTTTTCTCTCACTGACTTAACCAACACAGACCGTCAGACAGATGAGAGTCTGACAGGTGACAGACAGCTGTCTCTCTCAGTCCTTTTCTCCTTCAAGGACAGAGAGAACATGGGGCACTTCTGCCCATGCTGTTCCTTGGAACCTCGTGTCTGTATCTTATTATCATTATTATGATGTCCCGTATCAGATGCAGACTTCTCACACCTCTGACTTCATTAGTTTAAGTTAGTTAATATTTTTGTAGATTCACTAAAAAGATAGATCATCACTTCTATCACCATCCTTCCCTCTCTATTTTGGACTGGCTCTTTGATTTCACTGTTATAGAGGGCTCTCCAGTGAGAAAAGTTCCACCACCAAGGCTAATATCCAATTAACAGTTGGATCCAACTTACTGTCTTAGACAGCTATTTGGGACACTGGGAAATTTAGTGACTTGCCTAGGGTCACACTGCCAATATGTCAGTCAGGAACCTAAGTCTTCCTGACACAGAGGCCAGCTCTCTAACCTCTAAGGTATTCTGCCCCTCTCTAGCCTGTTACCTCAGCTAAGATGTGAAATTATGCATGTGGACTCCATATAGGAATCTTATTTTTCAGGAAAGGACATTCTACAGTCTTCCTGAACAGCTCAGTCTGTTGCTCACAAGTCCTTCTGTCTCACTAGGATGCACTTCCTGAAAGATGAGAGAGATTCCTTGTCCTGGAGTTCAAGCTTCTTTCCTCTTGCCCTGACCTGATTTGGGCCAGAACAGAGTGCTCACAAAGTCAACACCGCTGGTCCAGTTCCCACACAATGTTCAGTTAATGAGCAGTGTCTACCATATGCCAGGCACTGTATGGAGAAAGCACTGGGGATACACAGAAAGACAAAAACAGCTCCTGCCCTCATTCTATCAGGAGAAAATAAGTCATACACACAGTATGATGAGGTGGCTACAGGGTAGGATTTAGAGTGAGGAAGAGCTTGGGTTCAAATCCTCCTTCTAGTACTCCCTACCTATTGTAAGCCAAGTCTACAAGCAATTATTAAGCACCCATTATGTGCCAGCACTGTACTAAGTGCTTGAGACTAGTGATACAAAGAAAAGTTCCTGACCTCTGGGAGCTTACTGCCATGGGGCCAAATAAGTTGTACACACACACACACACACACACACACACACATACCCCATTCTACATGATGAAGTGTCTAGGGTCCCAGACAATATCAGGAAGAGCTTGGTTTAAATCCTACTCTTGTACTTATGAGCCATCGCGTATCAAGTCAAGTCAATAAGCATTTATTAAGCACCTACTACGTGTGAGGCATGGCACTAAGTGCTGAGGATACAGAGAAGGGCAAAAACAGTCCATGCCCTTGAGGAGGCTCCTGGACAATTCAGTCCATCTTTCTGAGCTTTAGTTTCCTCATCGGTCAAATGGAGATGATAATGTCTTTCTATACCCCAGGGCTGTTGCAAGAATCAAATGAGATAATGTAGAACACTTGGCAAACTTGAAAGTGTAATATGAATGTCGGTCAGTGGTTCTTTTGTTATTATAGTGAATGGCTAATCCATGTTCATCGAACACCTGAACGCAGCCCACAACTTACTTCATTCTCCATTTGTTCTGAGTGGCCCCCTGCTCAGTCCCCTTTTGTCTAGCATCATCCACCACTATCCCTGGAACAATGCATAGCTTTTATGACATTTCCAAGCTAAGACAAGTTTCTCTGCAAATGGGAGAACAAACCCAGACTCACTACAGGAACTATAAGTCTATGTACCTAGCCTATTGAGCATGTGCCGAAAGCTTCATATGCTTCTGCAGAAGAGAGGGCATCTTGTGTCTGGGGGAGGGTTAGGAAGGGGGGATTGTGTTCCCATCCTAGTAGAGAGTTGGAACAATGGGTCACTCTCCTTCATATCCTTGGGTACTATTGGCGATCTTGCTACCCGATTTCTCTTCTCCAAGTTGAACAAAGCCTTTCATTGTTTTTCACCTGTCCTTTAGAGACCTTAGGGGCTCATTCTCTAGCCCTTTAATTAACTTGGGCTTCTTCTCCAAATCCAGCGCAAAGCTCTGTATCTGCCTTACCTTAGACAATTTAGCTCTACGATCCTCACAAAGACCTATGTAATTTGTCCTCTCCTCCTTAAGAGTCATCGCTTCAGTTGACTTCAATAAAGCTCACATTTTCTATTGGAATTGTATTAAGAAATGGACACACCAAGCAATTTCTTGGAATGTTTTTCCTCTTTCACCTCAATACCATAAATACCATAATCTCCAATATGAGCCTGTTCACTGTTACTGCCTTAAACTTGGATTCTCCCCAGGCTCCTCCAAATCAGAAATCATTTTTAAGGTGAACCCTTTGAGGATCTCTGCCTCAAGTCTATTTCACAAACTTCTGAGTATCTGGTGCTGGGCTTCTGAACCCTCCCTCCCACCAGCTCCCCAGGTACACACTAACTCTCGTTTGTATGGAGGTCTGTGTATCTAGGCACGTCCAACCACACTATCTCATTTCCATGCAGTCATGTGACTTTCTAGTCTCATAAGTCTCCTTCCTTTTTTCCATCTAACGATGATGATGATGATAACAATAGCTCACATTTACACAGCACTTTGAATTTAGCAAAGTGCTTTACATGTTAACTCATTTGATCTCCACAACATCCTTTGGAAGTAGCAGTATTATTTTCTTCCTTTTACAGATGAAAAACTCAGACAGGCAGTGGCTAAATGACTTGCCTAGGGTCACATAGATAGTAAGTGTCTTAGGCAGGATTTGAACTCAGTCTTCTGGTCCATTGCCACAATAGAACATTCTCTACTCTTACTAGCAGTTTCTACACTAGTGTGCCATATGTGTCTGAATCCTGTCATCACTTTCTCCAGAGCTGGAATCACATCATAAGGAAGCATTGTGGTCCAGGGCACATTCAGTCTCATCCCTCCATAAGCCCCTTTAATCTTTCACTTCCCCCATGCTCCTCTAAATCAGCCCTCCATGGATCTGGTCCTGGATTTTCCTGCAAACTGTTAGGCATCTGTACTCAAGCATCTCCCAATCAGAACTGCTAGGGCTCTAGAACTGGTCACTTTCAGATTTCATGTAGTCATGCCATTCTCTAATTGTCCTCCCCTCCCCTCCCTTCCCTTTCCTTCTCTTCTCCTATCTCCCACATAGACTACACGTGATTCTCCACATATGCTCAAAAGCTCTCAGATCTTCCTCAATAAACAGCTGAGGGTAAGTTTCTTGAGATTGTCTATCTCATTGATAACCACCATCAAAAGAACAACATCTAGAGGAAATTAAAAATTATTGGGCAAAGCAGAGAAATGGGAAGGTACCTCCTCCTTACCCTTACTTTTTTTTGAAGAACTGGTTGATTCTGGGTATGGAACACTACACAGAGAGCCAGTCCTTTTTTTTCTTATATGCTGTTTGGTTTTGCTGAACTATTCCCCCTCCCCCTTTGGTATTCTTTGTTATAGGGGATGGCATAAGGGGGATTCATCCCTTCCCCTGCCTGGAGTGTGGAAGGGAAAGAGATGCACTGGGAAATACAGGTGATGTAAAAACCAAAGCTTTTAATAAAAGTTATTTAAAATAATAAAAACAAAGGACAGCCATGGACCTCTTTGTCTCAGTATTTCTTCAAACTCCGTCTACTCTCAACTTTACAAGACCTAGGACTATGTCTTAACTAAGCTTTGTACCTACTTTGGTGTGAATCACAGTGGCGTAGACATGATGGTTGCTTAATAATCACTGGTAGCTTAAATTGAAGAGTGTAGGAGGTTGTATGTTGACATACTTTGAGACTCAAACCTACCAATTTCTGATTTATGGCTGAAGTTTCTCTGAATATCTGTAGATGTCTCAAGTTTTGGGTAGAGCATGTTAGAGGCAGAGGGTTAGTTTAATTGGTATCTTGGTTGTCAGTTTTATAAGACACTAGAAGAGTTTGAGTTGTTTGCTGACAAACCATGACATTTCTAAGGACACAAAGGACCCTGGCCTAGGTTTGGAGAATCTAGATCGTGACACTAGCTGTGTGACCTTGGGCAAATTATTTAACCTGCCTCAACCTCTCAGTGTCTTCATTTGTAAAATGAATGAGTTGATGGATTTTAAGTCACCTAATTATTAAAAAAAATCGAAGAGTTGAAGACAAGTGCTTACAAACAGTGACAGGGAGAACCTTGTTGAAAGCAAGCAGGATCAGGAATTCACAAAGAAAATCATCAGATGGAGCCCTGAGTCAGACAGCTTCAGCAGGGAGCAAGGATAGCCAGGGAGGGATGAAACTGTCAGAACCTGGTAACAAGCACGGAAGAGGACAGACCTCCACAAACGAGAGTTAGTAGAGTCTTTCTACTTTAATGGGACCAGGGCAACAAATGAGAATGAGGGGTTGAATTGGGGAGAGGTAGGAAGGAGGATCCACAATGGAATAAAGGAAGGATGGAGGGGAGAAGGAGTCTGTTTTACGTGTCAGTCCTGCTAGCCTTCTCACATAACGGCCCCAGACATTCAACAGCACTAATTATGACTAAAGTATCAATGACCGATGATGGCTTACTGCTGACAAGCACTTCATCATGTAACCCTGGAAGAGACAGTTGCAAAAGATAAGAATCAGAACGATGATGATGAGAAGGATTTATTTGCCACTTAAAGGTTTGTAAAGTGATTTAAAAGTATATTATCTCATTTGGTCCTCACGTTAACCCATTTGTCAGATGAGGAAACTGAGGCATGGAGTGGCTAAGTGACTTGAGTAGGTTGAAACAGCTAGTAAGTGTCTGTAGTGGGATTTGAACTCAGGTTTTCCCAACTCCGGGTCCAGCATTCGATGCTGCATGGGGAGGCAGAATGCAGATTGCAAAGGTGAAGATTGTCAGGAAGCCCACAAATTACACATGGGAAGGAGATGCCGTGTGAACTTGGGTAAATCACTGAAGGGAGATTTCATGGAAGAAATGGAAAAGTCCACAGGATGGAGGACCCAAGAGTGGAGTAACTCAGAGGGAATTTCCTGGTAGTGTGAGGACATTGGGTAGGAAATGGGAAAAGACATAATTTCATAGTAAGTAGAAGGGAACAAAGTATGAATCACCTCAACTGTTTCTGAGAGCAGCCCAACATATTCAAGTTCAAATCCAACCTCCAACATTTTTTAGCTTTGTGACTCTGAGCAAGTCAATTAATGGCTTTCAGCCTCAGTTTCCTCAAAAATGGGGATAATAACAGCACCACCCCACAGGGTAGCTGTGAAAATCAAATAAAATGAGACGACATGTGTATAAATAGCACTGATTAGTCAGACGTGATTTCAACAGTATGAGAAACTCGTTTGTTAAAAAATGAAGCAGCTGGCCTCTCTAGCCCTCTCCTTTTCAGTCCTTTCTAGCTCTTAATCCATTTTCCTATGTGTTGAGCCCAGAACTTCCTGACTCTCATGTCCATTTTATATCTAATTAATCACCTATCCAAACAGTGATTAAGCTGCTCTCCACTAGCCCATCCTGTTTCTCAGGACTTGAAGCTCTATATAGTTATTGGTGGTAGTGTTGCGGCCAGCTCTAGAAGGCAAGAAGAGAGCTCTAGCCAAGGAAGAAAGTATCTCACCTTTTGATTCTGACCCATTAGCTATGTAATTTTGAACAATTCAAACAACCTCCTGGCCTTTAGCCTCCTTCTTTATTCTTCTCCCGGCTCTACTTCTGATTTTCTGGACTTTACCACCATGATGCAGATGCCCTTTTGCCCCGGAATATCCCTCTGTCCCTGAAGCCCCCTTTCCCCACTGGTGCGTTTCTCCTGGAGCCTCCATTTTGAGGAGGGCCCCAAGTCATCCATTCTTCATTTCTCTCCCAGTTCTGCTATTCACTCTCTTGACTTTACTAACACATCCTATGTGGGTAACTTACCCCACCAGCCAAGTTTTTCAGCTGCCTTTGGCGTGCTGTTTTCCTCCATTTGAATGTAAACATTTGGAGAGCAGTGACCCGTTTTTGCTTGTATTTCAATCATCGGCACTTAGCCCAGTGCTGGGCACATTATAAGTGCTAGAAAAATGCTAGTTGCCTTCCTCCCTCTGTAAAATGAGAGGATTAGCCTAGCCCATTGGGAAGCTTCTTCCTGTTATAATATTCTGGGAATTGATGAGGCTTGCTCAGATACTCTAAAAGTAATTTTCTTCCTTTCTGATGCCCATGTCACTGACCCTAAACTCTAGACCTCTGCTTGAGAGCATCACCTACAAGTCTTGGTCTTCCAGTGCCCTTCCCATCATACCTCCCTGTCTACAGTGGAGAGAGGCCTGTAGGGAGAGTGTTGGGCCATGGACCTCATAAGAATACAAACTGAGAAAACAGGAATTTTTTTCGAACCTTTCAGGTCTGTGTCAGCTTTTCCTTGAGTTAGATATCACTTTCAGCTTATGAAAAATTCATGGTATTTCTTTATTGAATGCTACTTGTAATTGCCTGGATCTCTTCCTGCATCTTTCTTGGAGATATCAATCTTATACAATTACAAAGATCAATATCTCTGAAAGCCTGGGGACTTAAAATAAAATGTCAGTCTATAGCTTACAATTAAACATACACCCACACAAACAGAACACCACCATCAAATAAGATAGATTAAATTTTCTCTTTGGGATATATTGGAAATGTTTCAGAGATGAGTTATTGTTGATTTCCTCAGGAAGGAACATATATTCTCAAAGGTAAAGTCTCCATCAGGAGGGGATGTTCTTTGTAATAAAGACAAACAATACAAGCTTCCCTGAGCTAGTCACAAACAATCATTGGGCACTGATCTTTCCATTAGATTTGTCACACACTTGGTTGAATGAAGGCAGGATTTGTTAGCCAGTTAGTTTCCAGATCACTGCTGGGGTAGCTTACCACAGAACTGGGAGGGATGTGGCTGTACTTAGGAAGTGGGGAAGACATGAAAAGGCAGGGCGGAGAAACTTGGAACAGCAACTGTCAAATATGTACCCTGAACTATGGATAATTTAAGTACCTTGAGAAGTTCGATCCAATTCAACAAACTTTTATTCATTATCTATTACATGCAAGGCATCATGTTAGGTGCTGGGGTTACACAGATCAAAAAGAACTCACTCTGGTCCTCATAGGGCTTTCATTCTACTGTAGAGGATATGACATGTAGCCAAATAAGTTTATACAAGGTAAGTTGAGGAAGGAGAGAAGCTTAACAACTGGGTGGATCAAGGAAGGCTTCATAGAGGAGGTCCCTGATCTGAAGGAAGATGAGGATTCTGAGAAATGGACATTTCAGGCACGGATAGAACCTTGCAAGAAGTAGCAATGTAACACTAGCCATGTGTTTGGTCGTCTGGCCATACTCATTATATAAAGTAGGTATGGAGTGTCTGGGATATCCCTTTATGTGGATCCCATAATGTCATCCCTAAAACATAGCATATGGACATTTACTCTCTAGTCTGGCTTACTCTCTCCAATCTGCTCTCATGTACTGGAACTAGGAAAGATAGGGCAAGTCTGGGATGTGGATTTCAAATAATTGCATTCACAGGAAAAAAGTAGGCAAGGAAAGTCTAAACAATAACTTATGTTAAAAAGGAATTCCAGTGGCCCACAAGCCACTAAACATAGGTCATCAGCATTGGTCATCCAGTTCAATTAGACTCATCAGTAAGTATAATCTGATAACAAAAAAGTGACCTCATGTGATTTATGATACATTAGGGCAAGTATGGTGTATGTTAATGGTGTTAACCTCAAGTAGAAATGATTCCTGTGGGCCGCATATTGACTTAGAAAACCACAAACTAATGTTATCTACATTGTATCATATTTAAATTTATTTTGTTAAACATTTACAGATTGTATTTTAATCTAGTTTGGGCCACATTGGGAAGTTATGCAGTCACAAGTTTGACACCTGTGGTGTACAGGAGTAAGGAGATTATAACTTTACTGTAATCTGACTGGATCAGACCATGTCAGTGGTACTGTATTCAGTTATAGCTGAATAATGTTTAGTAGTCTCAGATTTCAACTTACAAACAACAGTTTGCTTTCAACATTTGCCTGTATTTACAGGATACAGAAGTCTAACTTTCATACCAAGAAGGATCAAGGTAACACAGTTGGTTTTCTGCCACAGACATAGGTCAGCTACAATTCACCTAACCCTTCAGATGGGAACAGGTAATTGAGAATCCTTGAAGGATGCATGATGGGAGAGAAGGAGGAGCAGCAGTTTCTTCTATTAAATCACAGCAAGAACTGATGTGAACTTAAATTTAGTAGGGCCAATGCTTTAAAACTTCCACTAAAGCCCCTCTCTAATGTCTCATTATGACACAGAGGCGAAAGAATGTCCTCCTCTTTTATTCTCATCTACAAATGCTCAGTAGTTTAGATAATGTTGGTTTTATGCCAAGCTTTCTGCAGACTCATTTTTCTCATTCATTACTTTTTGCTGTTTTATGAGGTGATAGTAATTATAGTTTTCTACTATCCTCTTTTGTAAAGTTTCATAAATAAATTTACACTCTAGGCTAGTGTTGCCCTTGGTGGCTGTGTTTTCTACTTGGAGAGAAGTTAAGTATTTGCTGAGATATATTCTTGTTCTGATTTCCTCATTGTGGAGTTACTTTAGGTTAAATTTCTGTAAGAAATAGTAATAATCGGATTTAATGTCTTTACCTATATCCATTTCCCATTTTCATCAGTAGTTTGTTTAAAAAGGTCAGACTGGAGCTGTTATAATTGCACATCATCCTCCCTTTTCATATGCTTCCAATTTGACTCTAATCTTTGATATATCTAGTTGATAGTCTTATTATACAGATAGCTGAGTCAGAAGTGATTCCCACATCAATAAGCAATCATTTTTCTTTGTTAAGACAGAGTCAATTTTATTTTTCATGTGATGTTTGAGGTTGCCATATATAGTACCCTCTTATTCTCTTCTTGAAGAAAGCATTCATAATATGTAGATATGAGTCTTCTGAGTATTTATCAATATTTTCTAACATATTTTCTGTCATAAGCTTGTTTCTGTATTTGTGTTGAAGTCACCAAGTATCAAAATATATGAACTCTTCCCTCTCACCTTTCTGAATCACAGACATGGAAGGAATTTCAGAAAGTCATATAGTTCAATTATCTTATTTGACATATAATGAAACTGAGTCTCAGAGAGGCTAAGTGATTTTCACAAGGCAACACAGCAAACACTGGGATTTCAATCCAATCATTCTCTCAATTGTACCATGTTGGCTCCAGTGACTCCAATGATTTAAGATATATGCACTTGATACCGCTTTTAATTGACTATTTTGTGTAGCTCATCTAACACATGCCCCCATCCCAGGTACACTCTGTTGAGTCTTATGAGGACTTATGTACTATCAAATACCATTGACAGGAATTCAAAGGTACTACATTTCATCCTTTCCTATGCCCATGAGCTACCCTCCTTCTGGCAGAAAAACTTTTTTTCTTCGTATCTGTCATTGCCCATCAACAAACTTTTAAGTGTGGAAAACCTCCATCACTGGAGGTTCTTGGATTTATTTCTTCCTCTTATTTTTAGAAATTTCTCTTGTGCCATTATTTCCTCACCCCATCTTCCTCTTTGCCTTGTCCTCTCTGACCTAAGTGGAGCTTCTCCAGAGTTAGCTTCTCCCTGTATCTCCTTGACTTTAAGGTTCCTTGTGAGAATGCAGTTTTTGTCCAGTTGGTGTATATGATTGATTATCGTTACATTTGATCCTTTCTTGGAACCTTCCTTCCACCATAGTTCCAATCTTGTCCCAACACACCCCAAAGTCATCTCATTGAAGGCCTGGCAGAAAATTCAATGGTTTTAGAGAGGGAACGTGGAGGCTGGACAACAACATGCCAGGCATTTCATATGCCAATTCCCAGGAGTTATTTAATAAACAAGCTTTGTAGAAGACTGACAATTTCCAGAGAAAAAACAGTTTTGAAAAAAAACAAAGGAAAGGAAAATCATGATTAGCAAGGTCTTCTGAGAGAGTTAAAAGGACTTTCCTGGAGTCACACAGCTAAGTGTCTTGGGAAGGATTTGAACTCATCTTCCTGACTCCAAGTCAAACACACTATATCCAGAGCCATCTAGATAACTACCATTTAATTAGCTGCCAATTTTTGTAGGTTCTACCTTGACATCTTTCACATCAGTCCCTTTATCTCTATTTAAATAGCCATTGCTCCTGTTCAGGCCCTCATCACCACTACCCTGAACTATTGTAAAAATCTCTTAATTAATCTCCTGGTTCAAGCCTCTACCTTCGAATCTAGCTTCTGCATAACTGCCAAAGTGATATTCCTTAAAGCACATGTCTAACTATGTACTCTCCCTACTCAAGAATCTCTAATGGCTCCCAGTCCCTCCACGATAAAATACAGATTCCTCTATTTGACTTTTAAAGTTGTTTACTACCTGGCTCCATTCTCCTTTTCCAGGCTTATTAGTCCATCAGTTAGTCCACAAACATTTATTAAGTGTCCACTACATGCCAGATGCTGTGCTAAATGTTAGGATATAAAGAAATGCAAAGACATGATCCCTGCCCGAATTAAACAGCTATGTACATTATTATACATTATTCCTCTCCCCCCACTTAATAGTCTGTGTTTTGATCAAACTGACCTGCTAGCTGTTTTCTCTCTCACTGCTTAGTTTCTGTCTCTGTCTTCATATAGGCTATCTCCAGTGCATGGCATGGATACCTCTACCTCTTAGAATCCCTAGCTTCCTTTAAAGCTCAACTCAAGGGCCATCACCTTCAAGAGAACTCCCCTGGATCCCCTCCTCCTCCTTTTAATAATTCCCTTCCCCTACCTCTTAATAGTTCCCCTCCGCCCAAATTCCTTTTATTTTGCATATTTGTCTCTACATATTTATTTCTTCAATGTTTCTTTCCAGTAGGATGCATGCTTCTTGGAGGCAGGGCTTATTTCACTGTTGTCATTGTATCACAAGCACCTAACATCATGCCTGGCAACGTAGTAGTGCTTAATGAATACGTGTTAATTTAGTGCTTGATAGCAGACAAACTTGTAAGTATTTGAAGACAGTGATCTGGTTTCCTTTAAGGGTCCTTTTCCTAAGGCTAAGTAAGTCTAGTTCCTTTGATTGATTCTTATCTAGACTGGTTTTGATTTCCTTCATCATTTTGGCCTCTCTCATCTGTACACTCTCCAGCTGGTTAATTTGCTTTCTAAAATGTTGTGCTCAGATTTGATTAGATTTTTTAAAGTTTAATTTTATTTATTTAATTTCATTACATTTTAAATTCTGAATTGTCTCCCTTCCTCCCCACCCCACAGCAGAGAAGGCCACCATTTAACAGATTTATAAATATATGTAAGACCATACTATGTGTATTCCTATTTATCATTTCTTTCCCTGGAAGTGGATAGCGTCTTCCTTCACAGATCCTTTAGAGGTGATCTGAATATTTATAGTAGTCAGAATAACTTGGCTGTTCACAATTATTCTTCGAATGATACCGTTGTTACTGTATACAACATTTTCTTGGTTCTGCCCATTTATGTTTCAATATTTTATGTGTCTTCCCATATTTTTTTAAATCAACCAGCTCATTATTTCTTACATCCACAGTAGTAATCCATCACAATCAGATGCCACAGCTTGTTCAGCCATTCCCCAATTAACTGGCATCCCCTCAGTTTCCAGTTCCTTTCTACCACAAAGAGAGCTGCTATAAATATTTCAGAACATTTTGGTTCTTTTCTTTTTGCAGAATAAGACACAGTATGCCAAGCTTTACCTGGCCAGGGCAGAGGATAGTGGGTCTAGCATCTTCTTTGCTCTGGACACTATGGTGCTCTCAATGAACTCTAAGGTCTTATTAACTTTGTTGGCTGCCAGATCATTATGTTGTAGTGAGCCTGAAACCTACCAAACCCCCAAGTCTTATTTGTATGAACTTCTTTTCAGCTAGTTCTCTTGCCCTGTACTTACGCGTCTGATTTATTGAACTCATGAACGGCATTCTCCTTTGAATGCCAGCTTATATCTACCCATCTGTCTGAGAGGCAGTGTGGTGTAGCAGATGGAGAGCCAGCCTGAGAGTGGGGACTACTTGGGATCACTTCTGGCCTCTGTTGTTGTTTCATCATTTCAGTCCTGTCTGACTCTCTGTGACACTAGAGTGGTTTTCCATTTCCTTCTCCAGCTCATTTTTATAGATGAGGAAACTGAGGCAAACAGGGTTAAGTGACTTGCCCAGGGTCACACAGCTAGTAAGTGCCTAAGGCCAGATTTGAACTCAGGAAGATGAATCTTCCTGACTCCAGCGCTGGTGCTCTATGGTCTATCCAATGTACCACCTAGTTGCCCAATTAGCATTATCTATGTTTTATTGCATTTTTATTTATTTTGTTAAGTATTTCCCAACTACATTTGAATCCATGTTTTGGAGTGTTGTGTGCAGCAAGTCACATGTTTGACACCACTAAAATTTTAAGTTGCAAAGAAGGTACTGAATTATGCAATTTGAATTTTCCAACTTTTTATAATCTGAATTATGCAATTTTTAAGAGAAGCGCTGCTATGTTGCTTTTTAGTAACAGATTTCAGTATTGTTTTTAGCTAGGGAGAGAGAAAAGAGAGGTTTCTCTAAAGGCTTCTATTGCACTGATTTTACCTTCCTCTCCATTGCCTTTTGCAGTTTTGCCATGTAAATCCAAGTCATCTGAGTAATTCATTCTTAACAAGTGGACACTGCCTTTAAACATGGAGGCTCAGCAGAAGGCATTTAAAAAAAACACAGTGTTTTTTCAAGGTTTTAGAGGAAGGGCAAAATGTAGAACTTTTGTCTTAATGTGGGGCCCCAGAAGGAGTTTGGGATATACAAAAATTTAGGTAACAGGGGAAAGGGAAGAGAAAGGAGGAAAACTTTCAGCTGAAGTTCTTCCATCTCTAAGTGCCATCTCTTTCAGTATTATTTCAGGCATAAAATATAAATTCCTCTTGTCTAACGTTCAAAGTTCTCTGTAACTCAGCCCCTTATCTGTCTAGTTGCTTAGACTTTATTTCCCTTCTCTCACTCAATAGTCCAGTCATATTGGCCGACTTTCTATTCCTCACATATGATGCTTGATCTCCCACCTCTTTGCCTTTGCACTGACTGTCCCCCGGGCTTGCAATGCTCTGTGTTTTCATCATTACTTTTTAATTTCACTGGTTCTCTTTAAAACTGAGCTTAGGTTCTACCTTCTACAAGACACCTTGCTTGGCTCCCCCAGTTGCCAAGACTTTTCCCTTTACATTTACTCTCAAGGGTGTTCTGGTGAGTGTTTAATAACTGGATCTCAATAAAAGAGTACTCATGATACACATTAAGCTTTATATGAATCATCAGCATTTTCTCCATCTCTTTCCAAAGTCTTTTTATTGGTTGATTAGTCATTTGACTCTTCATGAACCCATTGGTTTTTTTTTTCAGCAAAGATATTGGAGTGGTTTTCTGTATCCTTCTCCAGCTCATTTTACAGATGAGAAAACTGAGGCAATAAGGATTAATTGACTTGCCCAGGGTCACACAGCTAGTAAGTGGGTCTAGAAAGCAATGAAATAATAAATCAGACCTTGATTTGTAGTTTGCTGATTTCCCCAACCTAAATGTCCACACTGAAAGTTTAACAATTAGATCTCTCAATGTTTCTGCTGACTCCTGAATGCCCCTGGATCTTATATCTACGTTGTGTATATAAGTAGATGAAATCTTCCTCATTAGAATGTAAGATTCTTAAGTGTGGAAACTGTTTGCAACTTGCCTTAGTGTCCTTAGTAGGTATAATAAATGCTTATTATTTTTGTTGCCTAAATGGAACGATGTCCCCAAATGCTTGGGGTGGTTATAGCCTTGGAAGCGCTGATTTATCTTGTTGGCTTGTTTTCATTTCAAGATCAGCTAAAATGCTTCTCTCAATTCTCAATCTATGCAATAGTGTTAGGTTTTGCTGAAAAACAACTAAATAACCAAGAAAGCTGACTCTTCTTTCTATTTACTTTGAACCTGCTTGAATCTCACTGAGATGATCCCAGAGTCTCCTGAAGGGAGACTGATTTTTCTTTCAAGATCTGAGTTAAAGAAATTTTAGGGTTTATTGCTCTAACTAGATGTAGTATTCCCTAAAATAGACTTAATGGAATTTACATATCAATCATTTTGCATTTGTTTCCCTAAACTTCTCCATGGGACAAAGGCCTGTGGTCTTAAAAGCAATATTCCACCCCTATTGTTACATGGCTATAACTCATGGAACACTGCAGTTTCTGAGGAATTTATATATACATATACATACATACATACCTACATACATATATATATATATATATATCCCTCTAAACACAATGGAGGGGAACACGGTAGAGGAGAGCAATCTTTAATATATAACAAATTAGGAATTACAAAGAGACAGAATAGAGGATATTTTCAAAGAAACACATGATTGAGAACAAAGCTGGCCTGGTCATATGGTGAGTGCTAGGGACAACCTATGGATAAGCTTCATGTTCCACTTGTCTCCTTGAAATGTTAGGAGAAAGTGAAGAAAGTCCCTGGCATGTTGGTGGATATGTAGTGGTGAACTTACAGTAGGCAAAGATTGATGGGATGCAACCTGCATCACTGGAAGGGTTAGCCACACTGATTACAGATCCTTTTAAATATTTGAGTGTGATATGATATTCAGATCTTCGAATTCTTGTTGCTCTGATTAACTAACCTCCTGGGACTCTCCCTCTTTTCTTAAGAAGTTCAGAATCTGGCTTATAGTCTGCATCTCCACCCAAGTCCCTGCCTTCATACGTCAGGACTTTGAGAAACATATTGATATCTCCCCAAACTCTCTTACCTATCAGGTTCCTTAATTTCCATGATCTACAACTTCACTCCATCCTGGCCCTCTACAAGGGCATTCATCTGTTGCCTATAACTGTACCATCTTCATGACTGTGAACTCTGAAATTTCTTTCTCTGGTTATAGTTATATCTTTCCATTTTTAATTCTGTCTTACTCCTCCTCAACCTGTTCTATCTCACTATAAACTCTAAGAACTTCATTCATTAATGTTCTCCCAGTCCTCCACCCTGCTTTTGGCTGCATTTACCTCCCTTCACAATCCTAATGCGGTTAATGAGGTCAACCATACAATATTGAGAGAGAGAGAGAGAGAGAGAGAGAGAGAGAGAGAGAGAGAGAGAGAGAGAATGAGAATGGGGGGGCAGAATGGCTTTGTCATTTCACTCTTCATGCTCATTCCTGTATCATCCTCTACTTGCCCTAACTTCTATACTCAGTTGAAGGAAAACATACCATGGTGTCAACTGGGTACTCCATGGCTTTGTGTTATTTACTCTAAAGTGGATCCTCACTGCTGTAAGGCAGTGCTTTTATTCCCCCTTGATTTCCTCTTTATCCCATTACCCTCATCAGCTGCCCTAATGTCTATTTTTTCTTTTCAAACCCTGAATTCTACTCTTACTCCTCTCTTTAGATAGTCTTGCTTTCTACTTTATGGGGAAAATCACATTGCCAAGAACTCCCTTCCCTCTCATTCTGTGCCTCAAAACCCCTTAAAATGTCACTCAAACTCCCTTCCTTTGCTTTAGTCTCTGGGTATTATTGGTGGACTTTCTTGCAAAGACTAAATTCTCTCTTTCTGCCTCATTATACTCTCTCTCCCTTCCTGTCTGTCTGTCTATCTGCCTCCTCCCCGTCACCTCCAATTTTTTCATACCTCCTGGCTCTTTCTTAGCCTACAAAAATCCTCAGGCCTAGTTCATCTTTAAAAGAAATCTTCACTTAAAAATAGTGAAGCATGATAAAAACCAATGTTGGTGGGGTTGTGGGGAAATAGGCACTCAAAAATATTGCTGCTGGGAATGCATACATTTTGTAGAAAAATATAAAATGAATCACAGGATGGAACATAACTTTTGAACTCATAATTTCATTGCCAGGACTACATCCCAAGATATCATAAAAGGGACCTCTCTTTACAAAAAATATTCATAGTCTCATTATTTGTAATAGCAAAGAACTCCCCTTGGAAATGTATCATATATTCTATAATTGAAGAATGGTTTATTAAATTATGGCATATTAATTTATTGGGATTTTATGAGGTCTTACGTAGATATTTATATATTTGTTTCTATTTATTTTAAATATTTATATGCTTATTAAATATATTTATATAATAGCTATATAATATATTTGTAACATACAGAAACATGGAAAAAGATGAAGAATGAAACATGAGATGATTTAGAGCAAAATCAGTGGAAGCGAAACCTTATATATATATATTGACTACAACTATACAGATAGAGGCAGCATGATGGCTCGGCCTCTACCTTTCTGGACTTTGCCACCATCAGTCTGGAACATCTTTCAGAGTTTAGAGGCTTCTAGCCCTGGAACAGCCTTTTGCCATGCCAACCCCCTTCCCCCATTAATGAATTCCTTCTAGAAACTTCCATTTTATGGATGGACCCAAGCCAGCCATGTTCATTCTGCTAGCTATGTTTCTGACTCTCCAGATTTAAACGCTATGCTCAAGTAAGGGTATCTCCCTTTGTCCCCCTTTGTTCTGTATACTTATTTGATTGTTTTTATTGAAAACTATTGTTTATAATTCAAAAATTAAAAAAAATACTATGACTGCCATCCTCTCAAGCTACCATCTTATATCTTTTCTGTATCTCAGTGCCAATCTCCTAGAAAGGATTGTTTACACTGGCTGCCTTCACTTTCTCACCTCAGCTGCTTTTAATCTGGCTTCTGACCTCACCATTCTTTTGAAATTGGTTTCTCCAAGGCTATGGATTCTCTCAAGTGCCATATATGAAGACTTTTCCTCTTGGTTTATGTTCCTTGACCTCTCTGCAATTTTTTTTTGTGTAGACCACCTCCTTTTGGGTTCTCTCTCCTCCACTGGCTTTTGCAATTCTGCTCTGTCCTGACTCTTTTGTCCACATTAATAATTGCTTTCTTAGACTGCTTTGTTAGATCTTTATCAAATTTCCATCCTCTCAGTGTGGGTGTCTTTCAAGGTTCTTAGTTTTTTTTTCCAATAATCTCTCTCTGGGAGATTTCAACTGTTCCTGTTGCATTAATTATCATCTCTTTGCAAATGACTCTGAAATCTATACATTGGGTCCTAATATCTCTCCTAAGGCCCAGTCCCACATTGTATTGCCTGCTAAAAATCTCCTAAATCACCATATCTACATGTTCAAATCAACAGTTGCTGAATTGCGTTGAATTAAATATAAATGTGTTGGACAGAGTGTTGTGTGACAGATAAAATTCCTATCTCCAGATATGAAGAGGGTGAATATGTAATTAACTGCAATCTGAAATAATGTTATAAACCAATAGTTAATGAACTAATTTCATTGAACCACAGAGAGGCAGTGTGATGCAGTGGATAGACCTTAGAACTTAGACCTTAGAATTCTCCATCTCCCATTAGCAGCTCTGACTGAATTGACTCCACAAGAACATCGTGCCCCCCCCCCCTCCCCACTGGATGAGATGGTCACCTGAAGGTGATTCTCCATGCAGATTGACTCAGTCTTTGATATTCAGCACCTTCTTAACTCTCTCCATGGTCCCTCTTCTGTGATTGGAGGGCTGGAGGGTAGAGCAATAAACTCCTCCTGAAACCTTCCTTTACAAAGGGCTCAGAAGTTTCCAGGTAACTCTCCATTTTCCATCAGTGGATGTGCTTCATTTCCACTCCACTGAATGTCATGCCTCCTTGGCAGGTACCCCTAAGTGTCCCCCTCTTAAGCTTCCTTTTGTGTATTGTCTTCTGTCGTTAGATTGTACACTCCTTGAGGGCAGTGACTGTCTTTCTATTTTTTTTAAAAAAACTGTATTTTAGGGCTTAAAGGCACAGTGCCTGGCACATAGTAGGTACTTAAGGGGAAACGAGGAGGAAATGAGCATTTATGTAGGGCCTATTATGTACTAGGTATTATGCTTCTGCAAATATTATCTCATTTCATCCTCACAACAACGCCACAAGGTAGGTGCTGTAATTATCTTCATTTTCAGCTGAGAAACCTGAGGCAAACAGGGTTAAATGACTTGCTCAGGGTCCCATGGCTAATAAATGTCTGAGACTAGATTTGAACTCAGGTCTTCATAACTCTGGTCCTAGTACTCTGTCCACTGTGCCACCATAGAGTTCAATTGAATTGAGAACCAGGAAAACCTAGGTTCATGTCTTGCCTCTGTCATATTGATGTATACTTGCTCTGTGACCCTGAGCAATTCATGTAACCTCTCAGTGATGCAGCAACTCTCTTAAGACACTACAGAAAAGGTGAAGACCTGCCTGTTAGACAAAATTCTTAACCCAAAACCCTTGCAGAAATTGAAATTTGAGCTGAGTCTTCACACTGTGGAAATCACAGGTCCATTTACAACAACAGCAAGAAAGAACCAATGAGGTTTCATGATGGAAAAAGGTTGCAGAGAGATAGATTTAGGCTCCATATAAGGAAAAATGTCTTATTAATTAGAGCTACCCAAAAGTGGAGTGAAGTGCCTTAGGAGGAAGTTGATCCCCATCACTGGAAGTCTCTGAATAAAGGCTTTATGACCACCATGTTTAGATATGAAGACTCTACACAACCTGGTCCTAGCCTATCTTTCCAGTCTCAGTGGTTATCATCCCCCTTCTCTACTCAGCTATCCAGACAAAACTGACTTCTTCCTGTTCATCTTACCTAGTATTCCATATCCAATATCCATTCCTTTGCACTGCCCACCTCTGAAACTTGGAATTATCCTTCCCTCCTGGAGCCCCTCCTTTTCTTTAAGATTCATTTTCACATGGAGCATCTAGGTGGTACAGTGGATAGAGCACTGGCCCTGGAGTCAGGAGGATCTGGGCTCAAATGTGGCCTCAGGCACTTACTAGCTGTGTGACTCTGGGCAAGTCACTTAACCCTAAAAAAATTACCTAAAAAGAAGATTCATCTCAGGTACTTCATTCTACCTGAAGTCTTTCCTGATCTCCCATCTACTGGTATCCCCCAGCCCCTAACCTACCCTGTATTTAGCTACTTCATATTAATTACCTTGATATTTATGCTGTATTTATTTTTATATGTACTTGTTGTCTCTTCCATTTCCCTGTGGGAAAAGATTGTTTCATTCTCTAGCACCTTGGACAGTGCCTGGTACAGGTAGGTGCTTACTAAATAATTGATTCATTGGTGCTGTAGAGGGTTTCTTGTTCATGCATGCATGCACTGCACTTGATGGTGTCTGGGGTTCTTTCAAACATCTGTACCCTGTAATTCTATGATTCTTATTTTGAAATTCCTTTCAGAATCAGTTTGCAAGCAACACATTGGCAGACCTCATTCCTGACCCCAAAGCTTTAGTTTTAATTCAGCTTTAATTCTCTGCTGCATTTACTGGACCTGGGTCAGGAAGGTTGGTAGATATCCTCATACACAAAAGAACTTACAACCTTTGGAAAATGTCTCTACTATGTTTGTTTTGGAGTCATTTGACCCTTAATGAGAAACAAAGGTGAACACCTCAGTGGTTGGTGGTGAGGATGATTATGCAGAAGAAATAGAGTAAGGGGAGGCTGATGATGTTTCAGGGGAGTCCCCTGGAAATAATGATTTGATTTATCTCTATACAGATGCTGCTGGGGCATCTTATTTCTGGCTACAAAGGAATGACTTCAGGTAGAAAAAGCCTTTTTGAGGAAAGCTGGCACTGAGTTGATGGCTCTATGTTCCTCTGAGGCCAAGAAATTTTAGAATCATAATTACAGCATTAGTATGAGAATGCTAACACTTCCTTATTTTTATCCCTTCATCTTATAGAGGGTTTTTGTTCCTTGGAAATAGCCTTGGTGCTTGAGGCAGTGAAGTAGTGCACAAGAGGGGAAGTAATGAGGCAAAGCCTCTTATCAGACCACAGCCAATCTGGCAGCAGCTAAGGTATGGATGGAATGGAAAATCCACTGCTTGACCACTTGAAATAATCCTGAACATTTTTAATACCACTTTGTCATTTGCATATACATATCAGGGACTCCAAATCCTCTTCTTTCCTTGGTTGGGTTCTGTCCTGTCCCACCACTTACCCTTTTGGAGGTCTTTTATGGAGCAACACTGGGGTTATTTGAATGATATAGCCCGGGAAGTAGGAGAGGAATTCAGGAGATAGGAGAACTGTGTTTCCCTGAGCTCTGAGACCCAATGGAGCAATTGGGAGCTGTCTAACTATCATTGCTCTTGAGGTTGAAGAAAGATACACAGAGATCAGTGATAGACATGGAGATTCCTAGATCCTCTGCCCCTTCTCCTAGTAGACCAAATGTGTAAGTCTAGGAACTTCAAGAGCAGTGCAACACAGTGGAAAGCACTGGATTTGAAGCCAGAAGACTCCTGCTCTGTCCTTTACTCTCTGTGTGGCATTGGACAAGTTGCTTGATCTCTCTGGGACTCAGTTTCCTCATCTGTAAAATGAGGGGGTTGAACTCTGATCGCTAAGGTCTCTTTCAGTTCTAAATCTATGACTGTAACTATTTACATAAGAAAGCTTTAAAGTAACAGAAAAACAACTTTATTGAACCATAAAAGAAATACCTTAATAGAGGCAGCTTGGCATAGTAAATAGAGTTCTAGACTCTAGCACTCTAGAGTAGGGAGATCTGCCTTCAAAATCCATTTTGGATATCTATCATGGGTGAGTTACATAACTGCTCAGAGTCTCAGTTTCTTCATCTGTGAAATGGAGATAATTCTTTCACTATTTACCTCAAAGCATTGTGGGAAAAAAACCTTAAAGCACTAAGCGTGTGGAAATCGTTATTGTTTTGTTATCTCATGCAGTTCAGGTTGATGAGCTGGTCCTCTGGCAAAGAAGATGCATGCCACCTTCAGTAGGAGATCTGGAGTACAGAGAACAGTGGGTGGAGCTGCAAAGGACAGAAATGCTGGTGAGAGGATCACCACCTGTTGGAAGCAGAGGAAGAGGATAATGGAAGGCAACACTAACAGGGAGCAGTGACCAATGACACCCACCGGGAGAGCAGGAGAGCTGAAAGAGGAAAGCAGCACAGCACAGATAGAGGAGCCATGGAGAGGAGCAATGATGTAGAATAACAAACCTTGACAGCCTCCAAATGGAACCCCACCCAAGGTGCTACTCTAAGTCATGGAGAAGCCCTGCAGGGGAGGGGGAGGGTTGTTCTTCGGTAAGAAGGGGATTTGGTCTTTCCGTAGGATCCCCTTTGAGTCCTCTATCCATGAACTTGTAAATAAAACTATTCCTTAAAACTCATTTCTTAAACTAATTACTTAAAAAATAATTCCTTAAAACCTCAGCTAAAGCACTGTCTTGTACAAGAAACCTTTCTTGATCCATTCAGCTGCTTTTGCCCTCCTCCCTCTCAAACTACCGTGTATTTAGCCTTTGCCCATTTATTTGTTTTCATTGTCTTTATATTCAGTCTGAATATCCTCATATATGCCTTTATCGTGTTCTTCATTAGAATGTCCTTTATGAGCATGAATTGTTTTGTTGATTTATATCCTTATAACCTAGCATAGTGCTAGGCACAGAGTAGGCACTTAATAAATGCTTGTTGATTGACCGATTGGTTGTGAAAGGCTTAAATGCTAGGCTGGGTATATTTTACTATTGAGGCAATAGGAAATTATTGATTGTTCTTGAGGAATATGCTAATGTGCATGCCTTAGGAAGCTCATATTAGTAGCTGCCTGAAGATTGGAGAGGGAACGATTAATATTGATTGTCAAAAAAATTCTATTTGTTGTAAAAATTGATGGGGGTAGAATTGATGGTGGCCTAAATAAAGTCTGTAGATTACTTTTGGATTTCATTTTGAACACTCTGTCTTTATAGTTGGATGATCCTCAAACCTGTCTACCCTGTGCATGTGAAGACTTCCCCCCATGAAATGGGCACGTAAGAATAATTGGTTCCAGTAGCCATGAAGGCAGCTGAAGCAGGCACCGTGGAGTGCTTAGAGTTTGGTCAGACAAGGAAGACACCAAGGTCATCAACTGTATCCTGAACTTCACCAGTCATCCTGACTTTTGTCTTGCCACTAGACTTCAATGACTCTGGAAGATGGAGTGAGGCTGGTGACTTTGTGTAACTGCCTCCCTAAAATCCACCAGTCCTCTTTGAAAATGCAAGACCACACCACCACCAACAACAACATGGGATCATACAATGTAGGAGCTGGAAGGGATCTCAGAGTCTGTCCAGTCCTATTGCTCCCTTACCAAGCTTCCCTTCTCCCTGATAAGTAACTTACTGTCCAGTCACTGGTTGAAGAGAAAATGGCCAGACAGCGCATTATATTTTTGAATAGTACTAGCTATCCATAAGTTTCTTCTCTTACCTAAAAACCTCACTTTGCCTCTGCCAGCACTCCAGTTCTGCCTACATCTATTCCCTTTTCCCCAGGACAGCCCTTCAATGCTTGAGAACTATGAACATATCCTTCTTCCGCCTTCTCTTTTCCAGGCTAAGCATCCTTAGTTCCTTCAACAGATCCTTATATGAGATGACCTGAAGGCCCTTCACCATCCTGGATGTCCTTCTCTGGACATTCTCCAGCATACCAATGCCCTTCTTAACATGCGATACTACATTGGACAGTGTCTGAGGTCACACACACACACACACACGCATGTACGCACGCACATACCAAACCAAAACAAAACCATGTGATACTGAGAACTGCGCATGTGGTGTGATGAGGCCATAGTATAACGGGACTATCATTTTCCCTGTCATAGATCCGAGATTTAGAGCTAGAAGGGGCTGTAGAGGATGTCTAGACCATTTTCTAGATGATCAAACTGAGACCTGAATACCAAAGAGGTTAGGTGAATTGCCCAGGAGCACATAGCCAATAACTGCAGGTCAGGTCAACAAGCATTTATTAAGTGTTCACTATGTGTCACACTCTGTGGTAAGGAAGATGCTAGTGCCTGCTTTGGAGGAGTTCCCAATCAGCGTGCAAACAGCCACGTGCACACAAGATAGATACAGGGCGATGTGGCCTCTGACTTCAGATCCAGCCCTTCTCTCAGTGAGCCACGTGGTCTCTTAATGTAGCCAAAGATTCCACCCACTCTTGACTGCCATGTCAAACTGGTGGCTCATATTGACCTGGCAGACCACTATAACCTCCAGCTCTTTTTCAAATGAACTGCTGGTCAACCATTGTGCCCCCATTTTATACTCTGAAGCTGATAACTAAACACGCCTCACATATAGGCTCCTAAAAATATTTGTTGAATTGAAACGTGTGCTATATATTTTAACCTCAAAACAAGAGCAAAGATTGTAAATCTGTCTGCCTTATATATGAAAACAGTAGGCTCTGCTTTGGGAGATTGCTGGCAGGTAACCGTTGCTCAAAATCTCCCTGCAGCCCAGCTGTTGAAAGGTTATCATTGTGGTTTCATAAACGCAGCAGCCCCTCATCTCTATTGGGTAGGATTCATTCACTCAGGAGATCATTTCTAAGGAATAATTCCTTAAGAGATTTTTAAAAAATTAAGTAAAAGAAATAAATAGTCTGGAGAAGACAATCTTGGATTCTTGGGACGATCTGAGAAGTCAGAGGAAGAAATGGTGGTATTGAATACCTTGGAGCAGAATATAGGGATATGGGGCATGGGAAGGAAGGAAGAAAATAAAGAAAAAAGGAAGGAAGGAAAGAGGAACAAAGGTAGGAAGAGAGGAAAAAAGGAAGGAAGGAAAAAAGGAAGGACAAAACCATCAATTAGGTGCTATGTGCCAGGCACGGTGCTAAGTGTGGGAGCTATGAATGAACACAGGCAGAAAGAAAGACTGTCCCTGCCCTAAAGGAGCTTACATTCTAATGAGGGAGTACAAGGCAGGGAATGAAAGTACCTGTCTCAGGGGTATAGGACCAGAAAATCAGAAACAAGACTGGAAAAGAAGAAGGAGGAGGGCACCAAACATATTGCCTGCTGAATGCCCCTGGTGATAAAAATAGATGGAGCATAACTGGCTCAGCACGTACACTCTCACTACATAAAATAGCATGTGAGTATCCTGAAAGAGTTAAATCAGGTCCCTAGAGTGCCTCATTTACTTGAGGAGAAAAAAAATTCTAAGGGACAATCCAGCCACCTTTTGGTTTTGTTCTTGCCCTTCCTGTCTCCTTCTTTTTTTATAAGACCTGCCTATCTTCTCCTCCTGTTAATCAGGACTGATCCTGGATGAAATAACCATTTCCATCATGATAAATATAGCTCTTCTAGTACAACCTCATTACATCCTCATAATAACCCTAAGACATTGGTTTTTAAAGATGAGGTAATCAAGGCAGAAGTTGTGACTTGTCCACGGTTACATAGAGAATAGAATGTGTAAGGTAGGATTTAAGTCTAGGTCTCACTTGATTCCAGGCCCATGGATGCTGCCCCTCGATAATCATAATTTTAAAAGTGGACTCTTGATACCTAGCCCATCCCATGGTCACCTGTTACATTTCTCTAGTAAAGGTGGACAAGGTCACAGACTAAAGGATCCCTGATCCAGAGCTGGAAGAGAAGGTGTCATGGTAGCATGCTGGACTTGGAGTCAGGAAGAAAGCATTCAAACTGCACCTTAGTCACTTACTAACTGTGTGACCCTGGGCAACTCACTTAACCTCTCTGTGCCTCAGTTTCTTCATCAGTAAAAATAAAGAGGTTGGTCTTGATGATTTCTATGTTTTCTCCTAGCTCTAGAACCACAATCCATCTAGTCCAACCTCCTCATTTTATAGACCAGGAACTGAAAAGTAATTTACCCAGGGTCACACAGGTGACATGTATTAAAGGTAGTATTTGAAATTAATTTTGATGACTCCAAAGTAATTGGTGTGCTCAAGCCCAGAAACTGGAGGTAGGAGGAGGCTTTAGGGCACAAGTAATGAGGTTTGATTCAGAGGACCTTCCCTACCTCCATTTTTTGCCCGTATTTGTTTATTCCCTATCTCTCCAAGTGCCTTCCCCTTTAAAAATCTGGGGCAAAACATTTCCTGAAGCATCAGTAAAATCATCAAGAGACAACAGGTCTATTTGTTCTGTTCCGAAGTGTCTCTGGCTACTGTCCTGCCTTCCTCTTCCCCTCTCTCCAGAAGCAGGCAAGATTGTGCCAGCTCCCCCTGGCTGCTGCTCTTGGGTCAGTGTCCCTGGGTTTCATATGTTTCCCCGGGCCAGCCCAGCACCAAGCACTCTGACAATGAACTCGGCGATCAGCAAACAAAAGCGTACTGGGGCCTCTTCCTGTTGACATGGCAACATAACCACCAGCTGGCTCCCACTTGTCAGGGCTCGGCATTCTCAGCAACTAGAAGACTTTGCCAGTGGCACCTGATTACCAGGAGAGGCCTTTCTTAGCCACTTCTGGGATTAAAAAAGCACTTCCTCTGCTGCTTGTTAAAAGATAGAATAAGAAGCCTCCCCTCACTTCTTCCCTCCCCTCGACACCCAAACAAGCATTCCATTGAAGTCTAGTTAGGGTGCACCCCTGATCATTCCCCAGGGCCTCCCTCCAGACAACTGCTTAACCCCAGGCTGCAAATAATCTCTGCTCAAAGTCTTTACTGTCTTGAAGTTTCTGCCTGGCTGACTTTCAAAAGCCTTTCTGCCACCCCTCTGTTCCAGTCCCATCAGCTAAGACACACTCAGAAAGGACTGGCAGGGAGAAACAATAGTGGGCGCAGGGCATTAGGCAGCCTCTTCAGACTGTCGGGAAACCAGTTTGGTTGAGGGACAGAAATAGCAGCCTTGAAGATTTCTTCGCTGATTTGGGCTGGGGGCAATACCTCGGGCTCCTAGTGGGTCTCCGTTAGTTTCTTGGATGCCATTTTGGTTGCTGTCCCTGACTAGAGAAGAAGCAGTCTCTAGTGTGTTAGCAGCTCTCTTGGAAGCCTTGTGCCAGATGTGTGCCCCAAGCTGACATCTTTTCAGTCGGCGCTCACTGTGGCTCCCTTATTTCTGACTGCCCTGGCTTCTTGGGTGATTCCGTAGCACGGACTCCATTTAGGTATCTGCTCTGCTGACTGCTCAGAGCCAACGCTGACCTTTAGCCCCCAGTGTTGCTCCAATACTGGCCAAGGAAGTGTCTGTAATGTTTACTTTCATTGGTTTATTTTTATTTTCAACTGAACAAACACCAAATAAAATGCACATTTCCATACATGACACAAGAGATGTCTGTTGTGGCTAGCTCGCTTTGCTTTTTACGTAGATAAATGACAGGATGACACCCAACATCAATGGGAAGCAAGGTTGAAAAAAAAGTGATGGGAAAAAACCCATCAAATGGAAGGGGGTGTCTTTGAGTTTTTTAATTACGGGTTTTGAAGAGGGCTATGTGGTATAGTAGCTAGAGCTCAGAACTTGGAATCATGAAAACCTGAGCTCAAAATTCTTAGTCAAACGCTTGTGACTCTGGGCAAATCATTTAACCTACTCATGCCTCAGTTTCCTCATTTGTAAAAATTGGGATAATAATAACACCTGCATCACAGGGTTGTTGTGAGGATCTAATGAGAACATATATAAAGTGTTGTGTGAACTTTAAAACACCATACAAATGCTAGGTATTACGATAATAATTACTATTATGCTGTTAAAGCTAGCTGTCAGTCCAGATCTTTATTCTCAATATATTTCTTCTTTTAATAGAGACAGAAGGAAGTTAATGCTAGCATCTCCCCCCACCACGTGATTATCTCTAATTTATCCTGCATCTATCTTGTTTATATTTAATCGTTTGCCTATTGTCCCCCTTTTAGGCTGTGACCTCCTTGAGGGCAGGGACTGTTTTTGCTTTTCTTTGTATTCTCAAGGCTTAGCACAGTGCTTGGAACAAAGTAGATGCTTAATAGATGCTTGCTGACTTTTGACTCAAAGTATATAGTACTGTACATTCTGTACATTACAGTACAATACATTCTGTAACTTTCAAAGATGTGCAACTTATCAATGTTTCTTTCTGGCTTTCCTTTTGTTTAATTCTCTATCTTTAAGAAAGAAAGACGCCTTAATGATACTCTCTATTTTCTTTTTTTCCTACCCTATTATGCCTATCTGCTTCACTGTCCTTAGACCCCTTAATTGGAAAGAAAACAAGAAAAGAAAAACAAGCCCCTCGTAACAAATAAGCAGAGTGAAGCAAAACAAATTCTTTGATTGACCGTGTCTGGACATCTGTGTTATTTTGCATCTTGAGCCTATCACTTCTCTGGAAGGAGGTAAGCAGCATGCTTGAGCATCAGTCTCCTGGAATTGTAACTTCTCAGAGTTTTCCAGTCTTTTAAATTTGTTTTTCTTTATAATGTTATCATAGGAATTGTTCTTCTGAGTCAGTTCCTCTCCCTCTGCATTAGGTCATATGGGTCATACCAGGTTTCTTTTGTCATTTCTTCAGGCACAATAGTGTTCTCTCAGGGAAAAGAAAGAATACTCAAAGAAGAATAGAAGGGGATGCAAAAGGAACATTTTAAACCATTTTGTTGAATGAATGAATGAATGAATAAAGCATTTATTAAGTGATTATCATGTATGAAGCGCTGTGCTCAGCACTATAGAATAGAAAAGACAGTCCCTATTCTCTAGGGCTGGGGTGGGGTAGGAACCTGCAGCCTCCCTCATGTGGCCTTCTAGGCCCTCATGTGCAGCCTTTTGACCGAATCCAAGTTTGTCCACACTTGAGGACCTAGATGGCCACATGTGGCCCTGGACTAGGAGCTCATATTCTAATTCTACCACCTTGCCCTCCCCCTTTCCAAATATCACCATGTTTGCATGCCACTGCTGGCAGCTAGATGGAGTAGTGGATAGAGCCAGGAGTTGGTTGGCATCAGATCAGAATTTGAACCTTGCTTCAACTTCCCAGCTGTGTGACCCTGTCCAAGTCGCTTAAGGTCTCTTTGCTCTAATTTCTTCATCTCTAAAATGGGGGTGATAGTAACAGCACCTACTTCACCGGGTTGTTGTGAAGATCAAATGAAAAACTAAATAAGGTTGTGAACTTTAAAGCACTATATATGCTATACCATTATTGATAATATAGGTAATTGTTTATTTAAAAAAGAAATAAAAAAGGAAAGAAACCCTGGAGGGCCATTTTCAGCAGTAGGCCCAGCTCTGGGCAGAGTCCTGAAGGAGCCTGAATTTGCCTTTCCCTCCTCCAGCTCCCTCTCTAGTACCTTCCTCCCTCCTCAGCATGGCTTCTCCCAGAAGGTTAGTCTTTCTCCTCTTTCTCCCTGGAGACTGACCTCAGAGAAGACAATCCTGGATTCTTTACAGCACTGTGTGAATTCTAGGCATCATTTACCTAGCTAAAGTTAAAACCTGCTCCCTATTTACAAAGGATTTCCCTCTTCAGTGAAGCAGCTAGTTAGAAGTTAGAAGGTTCTCCCTTGCCCCTTCAGTTAGAGAGTTGCTGGGCCTTCATTGGGGAAGACCTAACTACAAATCCAGTCTCAGGTACTTGGCTGTGTGACCTTGGGCAAGTCACTTAACCTCTGTTTGCCTCAGTTTCCTTCACTATTATACAGAAACATTGATAGCCCCTATCTCCCAGGTTTGTGTGAGGATCAAATGAGATAATATTTGTAAAGTGCCTAGCATAGTCCCTGGCACATAGTAGGCATTACATAAATGCTTGTTGTTATTATTGCTATTAATTCAAGACAACCACAGGCACCAGCAAGTAGGTAGGAAAGATATTTTAGGTGTAAGAGATGCTTTCCAGCATCCTTGAAACTCTCTCAGCTCTTCTCCATAGAAGAACTCCCAGTCCCCTCCTGGAGGACTGAATTGGGTTGATTGGGCATATGTTTAGATTTGTCCTGAGACATTACAAGATCCTAAAATGAGTTCTCTTTGTTTTTTGTTCCTCCCACAGCATCTCTCAAGATGTGCAATTACAGGAGCATGGCAAACTTTTAGCTTTGGAAAAAGCATCGCTGTTTTCCAACTATTATCTCAGTTATCTAAAAAAGATTTTTCTATCAATCATCTCAGAAGAAACTCACAATAACTTCTGCCTCATTAAGTACATTGAACTCTGGGGAGAAGCTTATGAGTGAATACATTTTTCCTTTCTTGAATAAAAACTTAGATATTGCAGTATTTGTCTATGAACTAAGAAGTACCTGGATGGTATCTGGTAAGTTGGAGGGGAGACAGATATTTTTTGAACTAGGAAGTCATCTCATTTACTCCATTCCCAACAATGTAACAATGAAAGGACTGGGGCTTGATTTATGTTTATGGCATTTTTCTCACGATCCCAACAGGCATCAAAATCTAATTATAAATTACCACGCAATATAAACACATCCCCAGTCCTCAGGACACTGCAGGAACCTAAATAGATAATTTACCCGGGAGATACTTATATTCATTTCATAATACCAAATCCTTACAATTTATTATTTAAGAATTCTCTTCCTCAGCGAGTAGTTATTTAGCATTTTTAGCCCTGACAACTTGTGCAATATTATCAATCTGTGCTAATGAACTCTTTTCTTTAAAAGAAGACCTAGATGTTCAACCCCAGCCCTGTTCTTTTTTCTTTTTCTTTTAATTTTTCAATTAAAAAGCATTTGTTTTCTCTTCCCCTCATGTGCACTTTCCATTTAAAGGAAAAAAAATACCCTGGTAACAGTAAGTACAGTCTAGCAAAACAGAGGCCCACACTGGCTGTATCTGAAAATGTATGTCTCATTCTACACCCGGAGTCTATCACCTCTTTGGTGGAAGGTGGGTAGCCTGATTCATCATCGGACCTCTGGACTTTTGGTTGGCCATTGTGTTGATCGAAGTTCCTAATCCTTTCAAAGTTATTTGCTCTCGCAATGTTGTTGTCATCATATGATCGTTCTTCTGGTTCTGCTCACTCCACTCTTCATCAGTTCAAACAAGTCTTCCCAGGTTTCTCTGAGATCACCCCCTCTGTCATTTCTTACAGCATGATAGTATTCCATTAATTTTGTATACACTCATACATCATAACTTGTTCCCTAATTGGTGGGCACAAGCTGTGGTATGGTTGGTTGTAATGCAATATTACTGTGCTATAAGAAATGATGAGTTCAATGATCTTAGAAAAACATGCATGAAATAACGAAGAATAAAGTGAGTAGAACAAAGAGAACATTGTATACAGAAGCAGCAATATTATTTTAGAACAACTTTGGGCGATTGAGTCTTTCTGACTGTTATAAATACACAAATTAACTACAAAGGACCTGTAAAAGAGGATGCTATCTGCCTCCAGAGAAAGAACTGAGAGAGAACAGAATGTATGGAATGAATTTACATATACACACAAATTTGTGTCTAATGGGAGCCATCTCCAGGGCAGCGGAGGGGGAAGGAAGAAAGAAAAGGAAAAAAAAAAGAAGAAAGTTACATAACTTTATTATATGTTTAAAAATCCCCAGCCAGTTGTACATAATAGATTTGCAGTTTCATATGAAATCATCTTTCCCCCATTCTATGTTATAGAAATGCTTGTTTTATTTCTTAAGTTCAGAATAAAATAAAAAAGCCCTAGCACCCCTCCCCAACCCCCAAACACCACAAGCAGCTCTAACCTAGTTTAAAAAAATTAAAAATTAAAAAGAAAAGTTTATGATAATCAACAGGGCTTAGTAGATAGAGTACTACCCTTGAAGTCAAGAAGTGCTGGGTTCAAGTCCTGCTTCTGAATGCTGCTTGAATGACCCTGAGGAAGTCACCTGATCCTTTAGGACCTTAGCTGACTCTAACAGTGTAAGTTGCAAAGAAGGCACCAATTAATTAAAGAAATTCTCAACTACCTCCTCATTCATTCCTAATCCCTTAATACATATATAAAGAACCATAACCTGAAGTGAGAGTGGGGAGGGAGGAGGGAGGATTCTTTCCCACTAAGAGGTCCTTGTATTAAGCAGACCAGGTTTAACCCCGAGGTCAGTAGAACCCCAAAAGTGAGGGAATCAGGCTTTTCTCGTATACTCTCATTCATTACACCCCTACTCCAGAATCCTGAGGGAAATTTTATTTTAAAGCTCAGGTTAACAGAAAGATTATTCAATACATAAAAGGATCAAGTATAGGACAGCTATTTATTTCCTCCTTTGGAAAATCAGTGCCTAAAACACAAAAAGCTCATAAGCGCACAGTAACAAATACATCATTATACAGTTACCCACCATGCCTATTTTAATCTGTTGAGAGGTTGACTCTTAAATCATTCAATCATGAAATACTTTGTGGTACTGCAGAAGGGATATTTCACTTTCTTATTTTTTGGAGGGGGGAGGAAGGCAAGGCAATTGGGGTTATGTGATTTGCCCAAGGTCACACAGCTAGTGTCAAGTGTCTGAAGCAAGATTTGAACTCAGGTCCTCCTGACTCCAGAGCTGGTGCTCTATTCACTGAGCCACCTAGCTGCCCCTTCATTTTCCCTTTGGTCCTTTTCTATCTAAGCCATTCATTTCAGGTCCATATCTTCTGACTAGTAAGAAATACACGACATCCTCCTGGTTGTGGTAGTATTTTCCTTCCGGCAGAAAACACTTTCTGCTGCCAAGTACCCAGGAATTCCTAAATTCTCAGAGTCACAAGACAGCCACCGAGGACAGAAATTTGCATCTCAGGATTGCTATCTGGTCACCTGTGCTGGGACAACTAAACACAAATCCAAAGAGAGTTGAGATTTTGAGCCAGGCTCAAGTTCACCTAGACAATGCATGTTCTTGCATGGGCAAGTGGGCACCATAGCTTTTGGGGGTGGGAGGGAGGGTACAGTGATTCTCTGGAAGTCTGAGAGAGACGCTGAAGCGTCCCAACAAAAAAGAGGCAGGAGCTGCTTTTCCTTTTAAGCCTACTGAGTGGATGGCTTCTTCTGCTCATTGGGCAATTCTCTTTGGCACAGTCAGAGAGGTTTCGACTAGTCTGTGGTCACACAGGCAGTAAGTGTCAGAGGTAGGATTCGAACCCAGATCATCTGACTCCAGAGCTTGTGCTCTCCCTACTTACCATGTTGCCTCACCAAAGCCTCCTTTTTACAGATGAGGACACTGAAGTCCAGGAAATCAGGTAACTTGCCCAAGGACATGCCAGTATTAAGTGTCAGAAGTCAGCTCTTCCACATACCACATTGACTCAAATACCAAACCACTGTGTGACCTTGGACAAGTCATTGTTTCCTCATCTGTTATGTTGTTATTCCATCATTTTCAGTTGCATAGGATCTGTGTCAGTCAGTCAAAAAGTATTTATTAAATGCCTACTGTGTACCAGGCACTGTGTTAAGCACTGGGGATATAAAGAAAAGCAAAAGACAGTCCCTACTTTTAAAATTATTTTAAAGTTGATAAATCATTAATTTTTTTCATAGTCATCATAAAAAGTGAGACCAAAATTAATCCTGCAAAAATTAACCACTGTGAAGGAAATTTCAAATCCTTTCAGATTTATCTTTGTCAATATGTCATAGGGCATCTTTTTCAAAATTATCTGGAGAGTGGCAAGTCGAATGATGTACCTGGAGTCAGGAAGATGTGGGTTCAGATCTCTCCTCAGCCATCTACTGTTTGTGTGACCCTGGGAAAGTCATTTAACTTTTCAGTGCTTTAGGTCATTCTTTAAGACTATGAATTTAGAAACAGGTACCAATCTGAATTGTAGAGGAAGTTTCTTATCCCACTGAACTTATAGGTTCAGAAAGGAAGGACAAGAAAATACCTATTTTCTAGTGTTGTTGGGAGGCTCAAGTGAGATAATAAATGTAAAGGATTTTGTGAACTTTAAAGTTGCATATTAATATTAGTTGCTATTTTTGAAAGGCTGTTTAGAAAATGAGTCTGTTCCTCGGTTTAGGACTCTCTTCTGTTCTTTTCCTTTTCAATATATCTTAGAATGAAAACACTCAAATATTTTCTCCCTAGCACATTCCCCTCAACAGTTATGCAAAATTGCTTAATAGACCAATGTATCATAAATGACACTTTGCATGTTTCCACTTTGGGCCTGAAGGAAGGAAGGAAGGCTGTGTGTTTTAACACAAGGCAGCATCCACCATATTTGACCTGACATATGTGACAGTTTCATATGGTCTGTATTGACATCATTAGAGTCTTTGATCTTCCGGCCCTGCTTGCTTACTTGTCTTTGCTTAATAGAAGTCAGTCTATGCTTCTCTGAGTTCTTTGTATGTGCTGCTTTTTATGTTGCCTGTATGTTGTGTTACATTCACATATCACAAAGTGTTTAGCCATTCTGCAATCATGGGTCACGTGGTCTGTTTCCCATCTTCTTGCTCTTAGAAATCGTTCTGCTATGAAATTTTTTTTGTCATTGTGGTCAGAATTTCAGAGGGATCTTTACGATATAATTCCTGACTACTGCTTACTTGGTTTTTGTTTGAAGATTTTCAATGAGATAATATTCAGAAATCTCTTAGCATGGCACCTGGTGCATAGTGAGAGCTTAAATAAAAGTCTTGTTCTATTCCCCCCTTTTTTTCCACTGAAGGGAGACCTGCTGCCCCTTGAGGTGGTGGATTTTACTCTTTGATTGTTCTAATTGTTACGCTGGCAATATGGCAGAGTGTTTAGAGGACACAATTCAAAGTTGGGAAGATCTAGGTTTAAAAAGTCCTGTCCTTGACAGATTTTGGCTGTGTGACCCTAGGCAAGTCACTCTGCCCTTTAGTGGCCTAGGTAACTCTCTAGTCAGTGAACAAACATTTATTAAACTCTTACTGTATACAAAGTTCTACGCTAAGTACTGGGGATAAAAATAATAAGTGCAAAGAAAGACAATCCCTGCTCTTAAAGACCATATTCTGGTTGGGAAAGACAAGGCTTAAAAGGGATCTGAAGACTGGGGAGTGGGGGATGATTTACCTAACTAGGGTCAAGGTTTGCAGAGTCAGAATCAGGGCCAGGAGAGGAAATGGAAGATGGCTGGCCTGGGCTCTTCCTCAAAATAGAGGCTCCAGGAGAAACTCACCAATGGGAGAAGGAGGCTGAAAGGAAGGCAAGAAGGCTGCAAGGGATGCAGGAACTTCCAGTGTGAGCAGGTCACAAGCACTGTGGGATCCCCAAGATGATAAACTGCAGAGCAGTAAGGGGTGGCTTTGGTTGAGGAATTTCTTCAATGGTGTTACCTACACCAAAAAAAATCTTAGGTCAGACCCCGCACCCCCACCCCCGCCAGCCCCTAACTGTGAGGAAGTTTTCTTTACCTCAACACTATATCTACCTCTTCACTGCTTTTCTATATTATTCCTGGTTTTACCCTCTGTGGCTAAACAGAAAAAGTCTCATCTTTTCTTTTGCATGATGGGCCTTCAAATACTTGATGGGAGATCACCTATCCTCCCTGAGTCTTCTCTCATTCAGTTATGACATCTCTAGCTGCTTCACCCCATCCCTGTATGGCATGACTTTGGTCGTCCTGATCACCTTTCTCTGGATATTTTCTAGATCATCATTGTCCTCTTGAAGCTCTGTTTCCACAAACTGATTATTGTTATCTTTGGGGGATAAACTTCAGAGTGGGATCTCTAGCCAAAGGACCTGAATGATTTACTGACTTTTCTCCACATACAACAGAATTGGGCTAGGGGACATTGAAGAAATAGGATCCAGTGTAGAGCTAGTTATCTGAGCTAGATCAGTTGGATTCATTGCCAGTTTCTAGAGAAGGGTGTCTCAAGCACCAGCTTTATCATAGCATGTAACACTAGGGACTTAATGAGTATTTTTAAAAACTGAATTGAATTGAGACTACAAGGGAAAGATAATTGACATTCACAAAAATGATCTAAAGGCACTTCTAAATTCATCAAAAAAAGACTGAGCAACCACAGAGTGTTAGGTCTAGAAGGGATTTTAAGAGATCCAATTCATTCATTTTATAGAAGGAAAAATTGACAGCCTTGGAGCTGCAGTCATTTACCCAAGGTCACATGACAAATAGATAGCAGTACTGTGGCTGAAGTGGAAGGCTTGGGATTAGGAAGCCCAGGTTTGGAATCCTGCTTCTGGTACTCACTAACTGTGTGACCCTACGTGAGCCAGTTTTTTCAACTGCAAAATGGGCATGCTAACACCTATAACACAACTCATAGAATTGTAGTGTGGATTAAATGAAAGGATGTCTATAAGACACTTTACAAACTTTCAAGCCATATTTAAATACCACCTGTTATTAGTATCATCTGGGACCTGAACCTAGATCTTCTGATGCCCATGTCTCTTTCCATTAAACAAAGCTACTTTGGTGTAGTTTCATTTTCAGCAATTTTTTTCATGCAATCAATAAATCAGTAAGATACACTTCAAGATACTAGAATAAGAGTGACAACGAGTTGGTGGGATATAGTGGAAAGAATACTTCATCTAGGGTCAGAAGACCTGTGTTCAAATCACGCTTCTGTTGCTTACTATGTAACCGTAGACAGGTCATTTAAATTCTTTGTGCCTCAATGTTATCGGTTGCCAAAAGGGGAGTTGGAACAGATAACCTCTGAAGTCCCTCCCAGCTCAAGATCCATGAGCCTTTGTATAAGCTAGGCTACTTGTCCTCGAGGTGCTCAGTCTAGTTGGGGAGGTCGTAATGATAAAAACAATAATGTGCTTTACAGTTTGCAAAGTAGTATACATTAAATATGTAATATACATGTTATATATATGTAACACATATAGTATATAGCCTATAATATGCTTCTGTAGCATATGCATACACCCAGTATATAATATACTATATATAAAATATACACATTATATACTATCTATATCTAACTATATCACCACATATATACTTATGGTGATAAGAATAGCACTTACCTCTTAGGATTATTGTGAAGGGCTAGTGACATAACATATGTAAAGCACTTTGCGATTCTTAATTTGCTAGAGGACTGCTAGCTTTTATTATCATTTTTCTGACAATCTGAACCTTAGGATAGATTGTTTATGTTCTGAGCAAATGATTTTGAGGTGAATTAGTTCAGGAATGAAAATAGTATCTCTTTCCCCTTCTGGCTCTTTTTCTCTATTGCACAATTGAAAATGTGAGAATTACAGCATGTGCTTGCATATTGAGAGGAACAGGAAGCTAATTTTCATACCCAGCATCCAGCCTTCCAGGGTCTGCCCTCTTGCAGCTGTTTGCCCCTGAAACTTGGGGAGCAAATTCCCTTCCAGGCTCAGACTGTTCCATGCACCATCCTCACTGCCCAGGGAGGATGGAAGGGCCAGTCATTCAGTATTTGATTTTGGACATCCCTTTGAAAATTTTTAATTTGTTGAGTTCTCAGATTGCAATGCTCTGTAGATACCCAACCAAGCACTGTGCTGTGGGCTCATCTCACTGGGGCCTGCATTATGAAGTCAGACGGTAAAATTTAATCATGAAAAATCCCCCACAGAGCAATATTTATATAATTGTCGGAGCAGTGTGCACCTCTAAGGAATTCGATAGTGACTTTGAAAACAATGTATTATTTATTACCTGGCAATACAGTTGTTAAAAGTGGCTATATTTGTCGAATTTCACCATTTGAGAGGCTGATCCTAAATCAATGTTTCTCTACTCTGAGATGAACTGATGTAATAAATGCAGTGTTCAGAGCAGAGGAACACCAGCAAAATTGTAATCTACTGTATCATTCAGCTGCCTCTATTGGCTGACAAAGGACTTTATTGCCACCATCTTTACCTTAGTTGCAGGTACATTAAAGAAGTATAGCTAAATTTGTTTTTCCCCCTTAATTCTTCTTGAGTTATTTCATGATAAGTCAGATAATTGGTAACTAGTATTGGGTAAAGAGGAGAAAGTAAAAATACTGATGACCTGGATGTAGGCATAGATACCATGCTCATCAGATTTAAAGGTTACACAAAGCTTAGTGGGATATTGAATGAAAGACTCACAGTCCAAAATTACCTTACTGGACCAGAGGCAGCTAGGTGGCACAGTGGATAGAACTTTGGGCTTGGAGTCAGGAAGACCTGAGTTCAAAAAATCTAGCCTTAGGAATTCATTGACTGTGTGATCCATTCATTTACTCATATATTTATTTATATATCCATCTATTTATTACTTTTAATTTTCTATTTATTAATTAATATATTCTATATAACTACATGGTATAATTATACATAATATATAATTATGTATAAATCTGAAATAAAGAAATATAAAATAAATATAACATAATATGTAATTATACTTATTATATAATGTGTTATTATATATTATAATTACATTATCTATTTATTTATTGATTACTTTTAAATTTTCTGTTCCAGATTCTCTCCCTTCCTCCAGTGCCTCTTTCACTTGTCTTGAGAAGACAAGAAATACCGTATTTTACAGCATAATCGTTGCCACTGCATAATTTTCACACCTTGTTTTTTCAGTCCAAAAATTGGTTTGTAATCTTTCATTGTGTAATTGTCACATGGCATAATTTTGTTTGTCACACAGCTTAAAAGGTAAACAGAGCAGCAATGTATTCACCAGTGGCATGTGGGTATGCATTTATGTCTCGTGTATTGTGGGCCTGAGCCTAGAATTCTCATCACAAACACATTGTCAGTATTCAATTTTAATGCATATTCATGAGTATTCTGTGCATCCCAGTGTTTCACCAAAGATAGTTTAATAATAAATAATTTTTAAGTAATATTGGCACAGTTTTTTTTAAAAAAAGCTTCACGTAATTGTTGCAATCCACTTTTTTTGCAAAAAAAATTGGCATAAAATCTGCAACAATTATGTAGTGAAATATGGTATGACATCATTATGTATGTGAAGTCAAGCAAGAAATATTTCCATATTAGCCATGTTGCAAAAAATCAAGAAAATAAAGTGAAAAAATATTCTTCAATCTGTCTCATAGTTTATTAGTTCTCTCTCTGGAGGTGGATAGCATTTTTCATCTTAAACCCTTTGGGATCATTTTGGATCATTGTATTGATCGGAGTAGCTAAATCTTTCATAGTCGATTATCTTTACAATATGCTGTTACTGTGCACAATATTTTCCTGGTTCTGTTCACTTCACTTTTCATCAAGTTCATATGAGCCTTCCCAGGTTTTTCTGAAACCATCCTCTTCATCATTTCTTACAGCACAATAGTATTTCATCACAATTATGTAATATAACTTGTTCAGCCATTCCTTTAATGATGAGCATCCTCTCAATTTCCAGTTCCTTACCACCACAAAAAGAGTTGCTATAAATATTTTTGTACACATGGGTCCTCTTCTTTTTCCTTTGTATTTTAATTTTTTATCATATTGGCTTAGCCCACCCATGAACAATTGATATTTCCCCAATCGTTTAGATCTGTGTTTATTTGTGTGAAGAGTGTTTTGTAATTACATTCACATAGTCTGGGTTTGTCTTCACAGGTAGATTCCCAAGTAATTTGTATTGTTTGTAATTGTTGTAAATGAAACTTCTCTCTTTCTTCCTGCTGGGTTTTATTGGTAATATATAGAAATGCAAATGATTTATGTGTATTTATTTTATATCCTTCAACTTTGCTAAAGTTGTTAAATTTTTCAGCTAGTTTTTCAATTGATTCTCTCAGTTTCTCTACATATGCCATCATATTATTTTTAAAGAATGGTACTTTTCCTCCTTGCCCATTCTTATTCTTTCATTTTCTTTTTCTCATTTTATTGCTATAGCTAGCATTTCTAGTTCAATATTGAATAATAATGGTGATAATGTACACCCTTGCTTCATCCCTGATGTTATTGGGAAGGCTTCTAGTTTATCCTCATTACAATTACTGCTTTCTCTTAGTTTTACATAGAAAATGCTTACCATTTTAGGAAAAAACTTCCTATGCTTTCTATTGTTTTTTTTTAATAGGAATGGGTGTTGTGTTTTATTAAAAGCCTTTTCTGCAGCTGTTGATATAATCGTGATTTTCATTGTTATTGATATTGTCAATTATGCTTGTAGTTTTCCTAATATTGAACCCAGCCCTGCAGTCCTGATATAAATCCCCCTGCTCATAGTATATGGTCTTTGTGATATATTGCTGTAGTCTCTTTGCTAGTATTTTATTTAAATATCTTGCGTAAATATTCACTGGACACAATCTTAATATGAAGTCAGCACGAAGGCATACTCCTGAATGGAGGTCCCTTGGAAACTGACTAAATAAGTTATCAACATTAGCTAATGCTATTCTTATGGACACTTTTCCCCAGTGAGAATATAGGAGAGATGGGCTAGCAAGGAGAGTGGCTTGTCTCGGGAGAGGGCAGTGTTCTGAATGCTGTTATAATTGCTTGATGCCAATCAAACCTAAAACCTGAGTACAAGAAACTAAGGCCCCAAGTCAACTGTGTTGATTAGGGCTGTTTCTTTAAGGCTAACTTGGCTGAACTTTGGGATGACTATGTCTCGCCTGACCCTGCATTATCCTTCAATAAATGTCTTTAGACTCACAACCATTAATCTCTATCAAACTTTCCCCGACCTCTTCACTAGGATTCTGGGTCAGCCTGACCTTGTAGGAACTAACTCCTCAGTCTTCCCCCTCTCTATGTTTCAGTTCCTCAATCCTACAGTGTGTCTAGAGGCACAATACAAGGCTTGTCCTAATACACAGCTACACGAACATTTAGGCAGTTGAGGACTATGCTGATCAATTAATTTATGTTGATTTTTCTAATCACCTGTTTTCATCAGAGGATTCTTTATTATTCTGTCTGGAATTATTCCCCAATTGTTAGCATACTCCTACAACCTCATGCTCTCTCTGTCTCTGTGATATTGAACCTTTGGCTCCCAAGGAACAACTACCTCTTCCCATCCTCAGCTATCTTCCCCTCCCATCCTCCTCTCCCCTTGACTCATCATGTCCCATTCCATATCTTCTTCCACCTTCCATTGTATTCCCTGGAACAGCAGCTCTAGAATTTAACTCTTAAATCTCTTCTTCTCTCAGTCCTTCTATGTTTTGGCACCTACTGAGATCTGGCTCCCCGGTAACAATACTTCTTCTTTTGCCACGATTTCCAGTACTGGTTCTACTTTCCTTCCTGACTCGCTTGTCATCTGGTAGAGACAAAATGCTCCTTGCTTCCAAATACCACTTCCAGACTCTTTCTTTGGCAATCTTTTCCTTAATCCAAATTTATTACCCAATCTAGATTCTGGTAGCCATTATCTACTGCCCTCCACCCTTCTTTTATTTTCCAAATGAATTCAGCGCCTGGCTCACAATCTTTCTACTCAGAATCCTTTGCTCTTTCTAAGAGACTGTAACATACATGATTATGATCCTGCAAATACCCTGTCTTCCCATTTCCTCAACTTTCACAATCACTTCCTTCAAATTACCTCAGCTATACACAAGGAGAGTCAGACTCTTTATCTCGCTATTATTCTCGAGTGTCTCACTTCCATGTTCAAGAACTCTGAATTCTTTTATCTGGTCACAACCTTTTATCTTTCCCTTTCTCCCTATACCTTACCTATCTTCCCATACTCTTGGCTAAAGACCTGGCATCATCCTTCACTTCACATACTTCACCTTGGGCTCCCCTTCTTCCTTCCTCCTGATCTCAAATTTCCCTGATATTATATCTCACTGTATCCTTGAATCCAACTTCTGATGATGAGATGGCCCTTCTGCTTGCCAAGGGAAATCCCTCTACATGTACCTTGATCCTATTCCTGTCTTCCATGGCTGCTGGTCCTTGCAATCATTGCCACTCTCTCTAATCTTCAGTCTTAAGTTATTAGCTCTTCCCTGCTGCCTACAAACACACTCATCTCCTCCATCCTGAGATGAAACCAAACCAAACCAAACCCTCAAGAGATCTTTCCACACTTACCAGGGATCCTGTCATCTCTCCTCACCCACTCAGCTAAACTCAAAAAATCTGCCTACAATTTGTGCCTGTATTTCCTCCCCTGTCTTTTTCTTCTAAATCCTCTGCAATATGGCTTCTGAATTCATCATTCAACTGAAACTGCTCTCCTAAAAGTTACCATTTATCTCTTTAATTGCCAAATCAAATGATCCTTTCTTGAATCTCATTCTTTTTAGCTCTCTGCAGTACTTGGCACTGTTGACTACCCTCTCATCTTGGATACTCTCTTCTCTCTGGGTTTTTGTGACTCACCATTTACCTGGGGCTCTTTCTACTGGTTTGGCTGCTCTGTCTTAGTCTCTTTTGCTGGATTTTCATCCCCATCATGCCCACTAGTGGTGGGTGTTCCCTAAGACTCTGTTCTGGGGCCTCTTTTCTCTCTGTACTCTCTCGTTTTGCCATCTCATCCACTTTCATGAATTCATTTAGCATCTCTATATGAATGATTCTCAGGTCTATGAATTCAGCCCTAGTCTCTGTCTCCTGATCCTATATCAACAACCGAATTTTGGACATTTCAAATTGAAATGTCCCATAGGCATCTCAACTCATCATGTGTAAGACATAATTCACTATTTTCTCCCCAAACCCTCCCTTCTTCCAAATTTTTCTACTGCTGTCAAAGAATCCATTATTCTTCTAGTCACTCAAGTTTGCAAACATGATGTGATCCTTAACTCCTCACTCTCACTCTTCCCATATTAAATCAGCTGCCATATTTTGGAATTCTTCCCTACTCCCCCCACCCCGATATCTCTCATTTATACCCACTTCTCTCTCCACTCATAGCCACCCCACCCTAGCCCAGTTCATAGACCCTTATCATTTGTATCTTGGCCCACCACTATAGCCTACTCATTGATCTCCTTGCTTTGAGTGTTTCCCCATTTCGATCCATCTTTCCTCAGCTATCAAAGGGCCTGTTTTCTGAAACATACAACTAAGCAAATCCCTTCCCCACACATTAAATTCCAGTTGTTCTCTTTTGCCTTCAGGATCATTCCTGCATCCCTTTGTTTAGCATTGAAAGCTTGCCACAGCCTGGGCCCTTCCTACCTTTTCAGTCTCTTCTTCCATCCTACTTCCCTCACATGCTCTAAAATCCAGCCCTGCTGGCCTATTCACTGTACCTCAAACAGATTTGATCTCCCATCTTCAGGCTTTGCAGTTGCTTGTCACCTCCATGAATTCTCCTTCTCCTTTCCTCTAACCCTTGGAGTCTCTGCCTTCCTTTAATACCTAGCTTAGCCTTTCTTGGGATCCCCAGATGCTAGTCCTCTCCCCTCTAAGGTTGCATTCTAACTTATCTCGCATATCATTTCCATGTCTCCGCCATTAGAATATAAGCTCCTTGAGAGCAGGGATGGTTTTTGTCTTTCCTCTTTCTTTGTGCCACCGGAACCTCACACAGCACATGTACTAACACAATGTAAGTGCTTAATTAATGCTTACTGATCAATTGATTGACAATGTGGTTATTCAGCATCCTGTAATTCAAACCCAAGCACGGTCTGGCTGGTCTGGCAGGATAAAAAGGTCATCTCGAAGTGGAGGTCTGACAATCACAGTTTGGGGATATTTGGAGAAGAGACTCTTGGGCAAATCCCAGCCTCTTTCTGAGCCTCAGTTGCCTTAGATGTAAAATAGAGATAACAATATTTGCAATGATTACCTTATAATGAACAAAATGCTATGGAAATCTGAAAGCACTACACAGACGTTGTCATTATTTTGGATGGGTTATTAGTTGGACTGGATGCCCATTGGGATTTTTCCCAGTTCCTAGATCTTATCATTCTCTGCGAAAGAAAAATCTCTTATTTAAGTTATTAAGGAGTATAAGCCAAATCAGAATCTTTATCATGAAAACTTCTGAGATAATAATGATTACAATAACATTGGCGATAATGATAGCTAATACTTAAGTGGTGCTTTAAGATTTACTCTACAGATGGTTGCATTTCTCAGTTAATAACCAATAACCTATAGACAAGAACAATAGAACACCCCAAAGCCTACTTTTTTCCAGGACCCACCCCCAAACTAACTTTTGGGGACTCAGTATCCCTAAAGGATCACATGAGTTAGACCCAAGGCTCACATACTGTGTCCTGGCCCCATTCCAATTCAGGAATATGCACATACCTAATTGGTCCTTCCTGAGTCCTGTCTTCCCAGGGTGCCAGTAGCCACTCCAGATTACCAGTGATGAAATATTGCCAGTGTGTACAATTGCCTCCTCTTCCCAGATGAATTACCTGCAGAAAACCAAAACTAGCCCCTAGACTATGCCAACTCATTCCTATGACCGTTCTAGTGGCAGGGGCTATAATTTTCTCATCCATAAAACTAACTTTAAAAATTTATTTGAAATCTTTGATCTTCTTTAGTTTTAAAACCTGATTGCTTTCCAAGCAAGCTTTCTTAAATGTCACACGTTGAATTATCATCTCTGCCTTTTTATAGAATTCAGTGGTTGATTGCATATTCGATGACAGTGCTGAATGGCCTCTTCCTGGCTCACATTAGAACTGATGCTACCTTTAACCCCAGTGACCTCAGGTGAAATGGGTCCAGTGACTTTCTCTTGAAGTTTGCCGTCCCTTTGGGGAGTGAACAAATAGCAATATCTTATGACAAAGTCTTTTTTTTCTCTCCCTGAGGTGAAATTGAATCTGGAAGATTCTTCTGTTAAGTGGCTCACAAAAATGGCCTTTAGCCCGTGAAGTCAAGAGAACACCTCCTCAGCCTCCTGCCTTTTGGCCTCTGGATAGTTTTCTTGCAGAAGTCTGTCGGAGATGATCATAAAACCTAATTGTCACTATTTGGATGGGGAAGCAGGAAAAAGAGAGGACGCTGAAGAAAGTGGCTGTTAATTTTCCACTCTGAGGGCATAGAGACTATCCTAAAATAAAGGTGACTATGTCATCCCCCTTGACTCAAAGAACACCAGTGGCCTCCTATTACTGCCAACGTTAAATGTCAAATTTTGCATTTGGAATTTAAAGCTCTTCACAACTTAGCCCCTTCCGACCTTTATGGGCTTCTTAAAATTTACTCCCCTCCACAGACTCCATGTTCTAGGGACATTTGTCATTCTTGTTGTTTCACAAATAAGATACTCTATCTCCTAACAGTGTTCCTTTCATTGGCTGTCTCTTAGGCCTGCTCTCCCTCCTCATCTCTGCCTCCCACCTTTTCTGGCTTCCTTCAAGACTCAGCTCAAATCCCACCTTCTTCAAGAGGCCTTTTCTAGCCCCTCTCTCTTCCCACCTCCGCAGCTCTCGTCTTCTCTCTGAGATTACCTCCACTTACACTATCTCTAACCCTGTCTTTGTCTCTATCTCTGACTCTATATCTAGCTATCCATCTCTCTCTCTCTCTCTCTCTCTCTCTCTCTCTCTCTCTCTCTATATATATATATATATATATATATATGTATCTGTACATATAATTATGTTTTTAAAAATTTTGTTTTGTTCTGAATTTAAGAAATAAAACAAGTATTTCAATAACAAAGTAGAATAGAAAAAAAGATGATTGCACATGAAATTGTAAAAAAAAATGAGTGTTGATGAGATGTGATCTCTCTATATATTTCTATCTATCTGTCCTCTTAGACATATATAGTTACTGGCATGCTGTCTCTTCCACTAGAATGTGGACTTCTCAAGAGCATGGACTATGTTTTTTCCCTTTAAAATACATCTCCACTTTACCTGGAACCCAGTAGCACATAATAAATGCTTGTTGACTGACTAAAATAATGGGGAAGGTTTTTCATAGACAGGACTTCAGAAATCATCATCTCCCTCAGTTTAACGAGAAGGAAACATATTCTTGGAAGTTAAGTAATATGCTATCCTGGTGGAGTTAGTAAGTTGAGGCCACTGTCCAGATGAATTAGTTCATTCATATATATATATATATATATATATATTTATATCCATTGTAGATTGGTTGGCCATGTGAGAGAAATGATTGAGATAATAGGTTTTTAGAGCTGGAAGGGACTTTTAAATGAATGAATGAAATAAATTAAAAAGCATGTATTACGTTCCTCCCGTATACCAGGCACTGTGCTAAGTATTGAGTATTAAATACAAGCAAGTAAGATAGTCCCTAACCTCAAGGAGCTTTTTTGTCGTTCAGTCATTTTTCAGTAGTGTCTGACTCTTTGTGACCCCATTTGGGTTTTTCTTGGCAAAGATACTCGAGTAGTTGTCCATTTCCTTCTCCAGTTCATTTTACAAATGAAGAAACTGAAAGAAACACGATTAAGTGACTTGCCCAAGGTCACACAGCTAGTAAATGTCTCAGGCTGGGTTTCAGCTCCGGAAGATGAGTCTTGCTGATTCCAGGCCTGGAATTCTATCCATTGTACCACCTAGCTTACATTCTAATATAACAGATCTGAGAGTCCCATAGCCAATGTTCACATTTAGGTAGAATGTGGATATAGAAGATGGTGAGTGTGCAGGTGGCATGATTTAGAAATGGCCTTAGAGCTCATCTCATCCACCCCCTTCTTTTAAGCAGAAAGTAATAATAACTTTGGTTCCTCCGGCGCACATTCATCACAGTGCTTCACTCACAGCAGTTTTATGAGGCATGCATTACAAATAAGAAGTAAGAGGAAATGTCCCAATGGCACTTTGGCAAAGGCCTAAGGAAGGACCTGCAGACTTGTTTTGTAAGATAAAGACATTCAGATATAAAGGGGAAAATCTTTAGAAGGAAGACATTCCCCATTTTAGAAAGGCTCAAATATCTGAGCATCACAAAAGTCAAACAAGACAATGAACTTACCTTTGGGGATAGACTGATTACACTTTTTTTCCCCTGGCCACTCATCTGCATGATATCCCAAAGGAGTGTGGGAGGTAAAAATGACTGAATTGAAACTAATCACCCCATGGCAACATGGAACGGCTTACTGAGAGAGGATGTTTTAGAGACAGGAGGAATTTGTCAACCAGAGATGGAAATTTTCTCTCATCTGTTGCCTGAAGGTGAGAAACCACCTCAGGAGAGAGTCAAAGGGAGGAACCCTCAGTGTACCCTTAGCTAAGTGTTGTTTTTCTTGCTGAAAGAGCTCTGCAGCCCTCCAGCTGAAAAGAATATGGTAACACTTTAGCCAAAGAGAGTATAACACCACCCAGCCAAACCAGTGGTTGAAAGTAGGGAAAAAAACCTGCAGCTGCCTATCTACGGGAGTGAACCCAAGAGACAAGGAGACTTATCCATTCAGCAGAGATATTATACCCTTAGAAGTACATGGTGGCTGAACAACCTACCCAATTTAGCTTGGCAGTAGCTCTTTTTGGCAGCCACTGTCCAGTGGCAGAGTGGCCCAGTGCAGAAGCAGTGGATACTGGAAAGGAGTGAGCCAAGAAACCTACCCAGCCTAGGCCAGACACAGATTGGCCCATGTAGCCAAGACGTTGCATTTTGGGAGCAGCAAGGCAAATGTCATGAAGACCCTCTAGAGAAAGAAAGAATATTGAGGCCCAGCAGCTGTGTAGTTGTGGATTTGGCCAAGCACATTGGCTCCACATATGCGTCCCTCCTATTATACTTAAAGTTAATGTCCACTCTTCCCTGCTTGTTACATTCTGGGCATATTTGTCAGAGAATATACTGTTGGTGTTGGGGGACATATTGTTCTTGCAGTGACATATGAGTGACTAGCTGCTACAGAACTGAGTCTACTAGATGGTCGTTAAGGGGGAGCACAGTGGTGGGGACTCATGATTTAGTGTTTAGGACGATAGTCACTCACAGGATTGGAGTCTTGAAATCATAGCAGCCATGACTTCGCGGAACAAATTTGCCAGTGGAGATATGAATTGGATAAGTGAGCCCTGAGAGAGAATTACAACTATTGGATAATAATAATAAATGAGGCTGAACAAGAAACTAACATATTGGGACTCAAAATGACTAATTGAGAGAAGGAAGGCTTGGACAAATACAGTAGAATCAGTATAAATTCATTGATTTTGGGCTCAGTGGATCTATGCTCCCACCGTGCTGAAATACTGTAGGCTTGAATATTATATAACAATGGTAGAGACGAGAGTGGCAGGAGACTAACTCTGCTTTTTTCTATCTGGATTTCTTAAGTCAATCCTCTGACCTACTTTCTAAGAAGCAATCTTGAGAAGAAAAAAATCAGTTAATAAGATATTTCTTGCTAGCCTTTCGAGTTCTCTCTTGGGGAGAGCGTCATGTATCTTTGAAACAGCCCTTTGAGGTGGCTACTAAAGATATTGTTAGCTCTTACTAGCATATGAGAGAATGCTTTTGAATGTGTGGACTATTAGATGGTTGCTAAATAGAAACCAATCAATCAATTAATAAATCAATAAATCAAACCACAGCACTATTCAAACCCTAGGGATACAAAGAAATAGCAAAAACATTTGCTGCCTTCCAAGAGCTTATATTCTATAGGGTGAGACACCATGTACAAAATAGATATGCTGTTGTTGTTCAAAAAGGTTCAAGTATATACAAGATACATTTAGAATAGATGGAAGTAGCAGAGTGGAAGATACTAGCCACTGGGATATGGGATAAGGGAAGATCAGGAAAGGCCTTCGAGATTTGACCAGGTAAGGGAAATGGGTGGCATTGTGTTAACCCAACAACAGTGTGCTGGAGACATTTATTGCAGATTCATAAAGACTTAGGGTAAGATGAATTTGTGTTAATTAATTTTTTTTCTTTTAAATGGAGAGGTGCTTCAAATGGGGAAGGAAACAAGCTCTTTCATTTAAGGTAGATGACTATATTGCTAGTTTTTGTTCATTGTTTTCCTTTGTTAGAAGAGATCTCTCATGGAGTGGGGGTAATTTCTGAATGTTTGTACAATAATATAAAAACAAAGCATCAATAAAACTTAAAAAAAAAACCTTTCACACAGATCTGTTCTATTGAGCTTTACAAAAACCTTGTGAAATGTGTCAGGTATTATTACCCCCACTGGACAGAGGAGGAACCAAGGGGCAGAGAGGTCAGGTGACTTGCCTGGTCACTGGTCACACTGGGCTGTTTTTAGACCTCAAGCTTCTCATCCCTAGTTCATTGCTTGTTCTGCTCCACCCACTGGCTCCCCCCATGTCAACTAAAAGATGTCTCATCCTTGAATCAATAAAGCAGGAAAACTGTGCTTCTCAGAAGGAATTAGGTTTTGGTGTTTCAAACTTTCTCTCTGACCTTTGCGGGTTTGCATGTTGAGCTTGACCTGTGAGATTTGAGCCATTAAGAGAGAGAGTGTGGTCTCTCTTCTTTTGGAGATGTTTGGTATTGTTTATATGTATGCATGCATGTACATGTACTGTATACACACTATACATATGAACATACTATGTGTATATATGCATGTATATTTGTAAATAAGTACATACATATCTACATATGGTTGCATATATAAGTTGGACATATACATATGTATTTCCAAGTATATGCACACATGTATATATGCATGTATAGCTCAGGCATGCGCAAACACATGTACATGTATATATGCACTGTACACATATGGATATATATCTTGGACATATATACAATATGCGTGTAGGATGTAGACATATATGTGTATTTGTGTGGGTATAACTATTTGCATATGTATGTGTATATTGTGGGTATACACAGATATCTTGGGCCCATCCATGTGCATACATGTATATGTACATGCACATATATGTATATATACATATACACACCTACATACTTATAAATGTATTATTTTAAAAATACTAGTACAGTTTTAAACTTTACGTGAATAGCTGAATATCACCATGTTGGACCTATATTTTCATCTGTCTGGGGGGACTCAGTGTGGAAACTTCCCTAATGTAGTATGACTTCTCCTGTGCAGCTCAGAGCCTTGGGGAGGCATCAGGAGCATCGTGCGTTTAATGACTTGTCCATAGTTATCCGGTCCATAGTTATCTGGTTAGAGTGTGTCAGAGATAGCATTTGAATGCAACCCTCATGCTGGCCTTCTTCCATGTCTGCAGGCAAAATCTTAACAGCAGGTTCCACCCTGCTCCTGTATGCCATACAACTGCTTCATGACTATGGAACATGTTTAGCAATATCAGCGGGAGAAGGAAACACAATGACTGGCCCTGTGATCACCAGGCAATCTAATGGAGTCTCAACATGGCTTATACCACAAGGGACATTCACCAAGAAAAAACTCTTTGAGAGTCATCATTTTCTCCTTCCGATGATGTTTACCTTGCTAAGATTTGATCATAATTTCCTCTTTGAAGTCAGCAGGAACAGCTCAGAGTTCCTGACTTTCTTGGAATGGATTGGCTCCAGTAATTACCTATGGAACAGCCATTTCCATGTTATGCCTCAGGACTTAATAAAAAAACCAACTTAGATGTGTCACAGTGGGCCAAGGTAATAGCCCACGATTTTGCCCAGGAAGCGGTAAGATCAGGGATGCTCAATTTGACATTAGTGTCAAGGAGTTAATAACCCAAATGCTCTTAACTTCCCTATTATGTATCTATGGTTCATAAATTTACCTAAATACTTTAGGAAATAGTATTGCCAGACTACACTAGTTCTTTTGTTTCAATTCTACGTGCTACATTTTATTTTTTTATTGATACCTTTTGTTTTCGAATTATATTTATTTCATCCCTCTTCTCTCCAACCCAGTAAGGTCTTCCTTGTAAAAAGATCAAACAAGAAAGAGAGAGGAAAAAAGCTCAGTGAAACCAATCAGCACATAAACCACATCTAATAGTACATATGATATTCTCAGAGGTATTCTGGTAAATATTTAAGCTCTCTGTCTGCCCTCCCTGCTCTGATATATACACAGCACACTTTAAGGTTCTGCTTTATTAACATTTTCCCATCACTTTCTTAAATTTCCTCAATGAACAAAATGATAAACCCTTATTAGTAGCATTTGCTGATTTCTAAGTTGCAAGTGTTCCTACTGAAAATTTAACCATCAGCTCCTGAGAGCCTCTAAGAGACAGCTACAGGATACCTCCTGAATATTCTCCTTTCAGAGTCTTCTTTCTCTTCAAGGAAGCGAGGTACCTTTCCTCCACTCATTCTCTGGGTCAAAACTTGATCATTACAAACACACATTTTTTTAGTTTAGCTTTGTTGTTTTTTCTCTTTACGTTTGTCATGATATACATTGTTTTACTGGTTCTGCTTGCTCCATTCTGTATTAGTTTGCATCAATCTTTCATTATCTTTCTGAATTCATCATATTTGTCATTTATTATAGCATAGAAACATTCTTTTGCATTCAGATACTGCTATTTAATCATTCTCCAGCAGATGGGAATCTACCAGCTTTGTGACCCTGGACAACCCACTTAATCTTTCAGTGTTTTTAAGCAACTGTAAGACTAAGTTGCAGAGAAGGTCCCAACCTGCACTGATAGAGGGTATTTCTTCCTTTCGGAGTTCCCTTTACCAAAGAAATCACAGGCCCAGTTCTAGACCTTGTCCATTCGTGCACAACAATCTGTTAATCCATTCCCCAATTTGTGGGCACCCATTTTGTTTCCAGTTCTTTGCTACAAACAAAAAACCCAAAATTAATTCTTTAATATATATATATGTATATATACAGATATACATACACACACACACACACACACACACACATACACACACATATATAAAACCTTCCTTTCTGTCTTTCACTTCCTTCATATATGCCCAGAAATGGAGTCAAAGGCCTTTGAGTCCTTTTTGGGGGGAACAATTCAAAATTGCATTCCACAATGGATGGACTGGACCAATTTGCGATTCCACAAGCATATGTTAGTGTTCCTGTCTTCCTACAGACCCTCCAATACTGACTGTTTTAATCTTTTGTCATTACTGCCAATTTGTTGCCTATAAGGTCAACCCCAGAGTTTTGATGTGCATTTCTGTAATTATTAGTGATTTGAAGCAGTATATTACAGGGTTGTTAACAGTTTTCAATTCTTATTTTCAGAACTGTTTGTGTCATGGCTCTTTGGATAGCAGGCCCTTATCAGAGATATCTGACACAAAGACTTTTCTAATTCCACTGTTTCCCTTCTTATCTTAGTTGTGTCGATTTTTTTCAAGTCAGGTAAAATAGAAAAGCATTTATTAAGGGCCTACCCTGTGCCAGGCACTGGGTATATATAAAAAAGGTAAAGACAATCCCTGTCCTCAAGGAGCTCAATAATAATGAGAGAAATGACATGTAAATGACATGTAAATGTGGAGGATACATTTGAGACAATCTCAGCGGAAAGGCTCCTGGCAGAAGGTGGGATTTTAGTTAGAGAAGATTCTAGGAATGGAGGATAGCCATTGAAAGGGCATGGAGGTGGGAGATTGTATAGTGTTCAAGGAGGCCTGTGTCACTGGATCACAGAGTATATGGAAGGGAATGAGGTGTAAGAAGACTGGAAAGGTAGGAGGAAGGGAAAAAACATTTATTAAGTGTGCACTATATGACAATGCTAAGTGTGACGTGCATTACAAATAGTATCTCACTTGGGTCAGATTATGAAGGGCTTTAAAAGCTAAACAGATGATTTTCCATTTGATCCTTGAGGTAATAGGAAGTCACTGGACTTTTTGAATGGAGGGAAGTGACATAGTCAGACCTTCATTTTAGGAAGATCAAATTGATATCTGAGTGGGGGATGAACTGGAGTGGGGAGAGACTTGAGGCAGGGAGACCCACTAAGCATTAGGTGATGAGGGTGTTATTGGTGACAGTGTCAGAGCAAAAGCTTTTGAATTTTGTTTGATCAAAATTAAAAAGAAAAAAACTGGTTCCTGCTCTCAAGAAGCTTACATTCTGAGTGGGAAGACAACATGAACTTAAATAGATAAATTAAAGTGACATAGGGAATAGATATAGAGGGCAAGCCATTAGCATCTGGGAGTGGAAAGGGCTTTAAAATTTTACTAGTCAATGGTAATGGATGACTTTGTGTTATCTCAACAACAACATGCTTGAGACATTTTATCCCAGATTAATAGAGTCTTAGGGTAGGTCAATACCCAGTAACTCCAGAAAAATAAGGGCTATGCTATCTATTGGAGGGTCCAATTCTCCCAGTCAAGGCTTCTCCTTGTATATCCACAAAGTTCAGAATCAAAGTCTGAAAAAACAATCCCTAATTCTTATTGGGAATCAATTTTGTTGATTGATTTCCTTATTGGTAAATCAGACACTGCTTTTTGTTGAGATGTGAGGGTCAGTTGGTGGAGTCAAACAAGCAATGAATAGAGAAGACTCTGACCTTTTGTGATTTCTTCTGTCCCCTTTTTGTGTCTTGTCTCTGGGCCTGCTGACCCTGAACTCTTGTTGGCTTTGTGGGAGGGCTCCTTTATTCTGTTGCCTTTTGGGCTTCTTACAGAATTTTTGTGCAGTTCTAGGGTACAATTCACTTCAGTTTCACCTTGAACATCTTAATCATTTTTTTAGTCTGGTGTGTTATGTGGATGATCTGCCTCCCACTTGGGAAACCATCTTTGCAGGAAGTCTGATGTGAACCTTCATAATTCCATTTAAGACTCCTTATATATGGTTTAAGATACTGGTTCAAAAACACACTAATAAACCTAAACCACTTTCCAGTTTTCCCACCAGTTCTTACAAAATGGAGAGTTCTTCCTCCAGTGTTTATGTTCCAAAATTCATCAAATGTTGGGTTAATATTATTGTACCAGCTTCTTACACCAGCATTTAGAGGGGCAGCAAGGTATGGTGGATAGGAGGTTGGCTTTGAAATGTGGATTGTAGGGATTCAAACAAAGTAACTCTGACACATAGTAACTGTGTGACCAAGGGTAAGTAATTTAACCTCTCAGTGTCCCAGGGAATTTTCCAAGGCCCAAAATGGCAAATAAGGCACCAATCTGTGTTAGTGGGAGGAGCTCTATGTGCTGATGACATCACAGTCTGAGAATCAGTCTGTATTTTCTGAGCTCATCAGCTTCCTTCAATTCTCCACATCCAGGGGCATGGATGCACACAGCATGATGCAATCGAGTCTATAGAAAAGGTGAAAAATACAGTGAAAGTTCAAAATAAGGAGAGCTCACTTCTAACTGGAAGGGTGGGGGGAGGTGATCTTCAGGGAAGGCTTCATGGAAGAGGTGGCATTGAAGAAAGGGTAGTGTTTGGATAAAATCAAAGGCAGAAAAACATGAGGTTATCTAGTTTAACTCTATTTTATAGCTAAAAAAAATTGAATTCTGCAAAAATACTCTTCCCTTTGTTCTCCCTGTTTCTACAAATGCCTCACTACCCTCCCAGTCACCTGGGTTCAGAGCCTGAGTCATTTGCCCTTCCTTTCTCTGCATTTCCCAGTCTTCTCCAACCTCTTCCTTTTCCCCACCCCCATCCAATCAGTTACCAGGTCCTGTCGATTCTCCCCTCTACTATGTCTTTCAAATCCGTCCCTCGTTTCCTCTCCATTGCTAACAAGGTAATTCTGGCCCCTTTGCATCTTTTGTCTGGTCTGAGTGATTTTTCTGCCTGAAGTCTCTTCCAACTCCAATTCATCTTACCTGAAGACATCTTACGTGCCACTGAGCATCCACACTGACAGAATCATTATCCTAATGCACTGTCCCAAACATGCCACTGTGCTGCTCAGAAGTCTTCAGTGGGTCCCCAAGGACCACAGGGTAAAATTCAAACTACTTAATGTGTCATTTAAGGCCCTCAACAATCCTGTCCCCAAACTGAATGTTCAGGCACATATCCACACCTCCCACAACCCACCTTCATTCATTCTTCACTTCAGTCAAACTATATCCTTCTTTCTTCCCTGCATATATCCTTTGCTTTAAAAAATAAACCTCTAGAATAATAACTCTTCCAATTAATAGCTTGAATGTTCCAAGTGTTCTGCCTATGTCTTTCCATATGAGCCTTGCAACAACCTTTTGAGCTAGGTACTACAGGTATTCTAATCTCACGGATGAGGACACTGAATCTGAGAGGATTAATGATTTGTTCAAAGTCACATGGTTAGAAAGTATCTGATGCCACCTCTTAGCCTAAGTTCCTCCCACTTTGGCCATCTACCAGTACTTGATTTAGTGTTTTCTTTGCCTATGGGTGAGGAGACTGGAAGCTTGAATCTCTCTTCCTCGAGGAACCTCTAGGTTCTCTGTATGACCTTGGGTGGGCATGCCATTTTATTTGGCAGAACTCAATTTCATTTTAGCTATAAGATGGAGTTAGACTAGACGATATTGCATTTTTTCTGTCTCTAATATTAGATGATTTTTGATGTAATTTTGTTCCAACACTACCCATTCTTCAAGGCCCAGCTCAAATGCCACAGCTTCCATAAAGCCTTCCCTGAGGGTTGCTTCCCCCCACCCTTCCAGTTAGAAGTGAGCTCTCCTTATTTTGAACTTCCATTATACTTTGCATCTTTTCTACAGACTCAATTACATAATACTTTGTACATAATTTATGTACTTTTCATCTCTATGGTCTATGTAATGGGGAAAGGAAGAGGTAAGTGGCTATGGACTCACTGTGAACCTGTCTGGAGTAGAAAGAGCTCCATTTGAGCAGTGCAAGAAAAACCATATCCTTTGTGTGAAGGATGGGGCTATGGGCCTTGGGTGGAAACCAACAGGGTTAAATAGGCCAGAGGTACTCAATGCCCACTAGGGAAGAAAGAACCACGAGGTACAGATTGCCAGGACCTCTTCTAGGGTCTGGGAACTATACATTTTTCTGGGGAGTCAAAGGAAGGTAGTCCCCCAAAGGAGGGTGAGTTTCTTCACTGGGGTTGGTAGGTGAATATTTCCAGGGTCTTTTTGTCGTTCTATTGTTTTTCAGTCATGTCTGACTCTTTGTGACCCCATTTGGGGTTTTTTCAGCAAAGATACTGGAGTGGTTCGCCATTTCCTTCTCCAGCTCATTTTATAGATGAGGAAACTGAGACAAAATGGGTTAAGTGACTTGCCCAGGGTCACACAGCTAGTAAGTGTCTGAGGCAGGATTTGAACTTAAGAAGATGAGTCTTTCTGACTCCAGGCCCGGCACTGTGGGCACTCTGGTGCTACCTAGATGCCCCCTCAGAGTATTTTATCATCTAATAAAATTGTTCTAAGTTCCAAAGCCTTAGTAGGCTCAGTGCTTATGGGAGAAGCTGATGACATCTTTCATAGAAATGCCAGCTACTGAAGTTCCCATCTTCCACTTGGGTAAGGGCAATGTGCCAGATAAGTCACCAGAATAAAGTGAGGCCCAACATCTCAGTAGAAAACTTCCAACACAAGGGTACCATTTGTATGTCCCACAATGCATCACACAGAGTAGCATGCACACATCGCATCTGATAGGTGCTCAATAACTGTTGATTGACTGACTGAATCCAAAAGGGCCATCACTCTTGTAATCTCAGATATTCTAAGAGAGAGAGTCAAGGGCTCTGCCAGCTTCCTAGCCCACATGTCCTCCTCAAATCTTCACCCCTCACTGTGGCTATGCCTTTTGCTCATGAGTCATAGGCAGGTGTAATGGCAAGCAAAGTGGGACTTTTTGCTGTTTTTTCTTTTGGAGTGCTTCTCAGCACTAAGGCAATCAAGCGCCTTTGATTGAGCCTTGCCTTTGATTGAATCAAGAGTCTTTGATGACCTGCTTAAGTCACAAGAAAGCCTAAGTCACATGAGTTTGAGTCACACATTTGTGATGCCCTCTCACCCTGAAGAAGTGTATATACACTCTGAGATTAGCATTTTGGTTTGGGACTCACTCATTGGAAGAGTGTTCATATGATTTGGCCAGATGAGACTCTGGGTAGCCGTTATGGAGCCCCTCAACCTTGAAAACCCAGATGTTGGTGCTTCTCTCTCCGGCAACTATGTATATATTGCTATGGACAGACAGTTAGAAGCCCTGTCTGCTGATTTGTGTTATTTGCTCTGTTTATATAATTTCTGCTTGTAATTTCTGTTTGTGTTTTCTCTGAAGTTCATGGTGCTGACTTTCCCCCCTGAATTAAGTGAATGATATATGTATGTTTGATTAAAGTGGGATTGTAAACCCCTTAAAATTACTTTCCTTAGAAAAGCTGATCAAAGAATCTGTGCTAGCAGCCCTCCTGTGTGCTGGTGTTGTTGGCCTTACACCTCCACAGCAGCTGCAAGTAGCATTGTTGTTACAGCAGGACAGCTTTATTCAGCACCCATAGTTTATTTTTCTCTTCCAGTGACATCATAGTATTATTACCAACAATAGCCAACCTTAGGTTAATGGTATTTTTATTTTCTCAGAGGAATAATTAAATTTAGGCTCCTTTGTCATTCCCTAAAGGGAGGAGCTATGGACACGGGGAGAAGGAGTACACTGGCTAAATGGTTGATAAGGTAAACCTCTGGCAGAGCAGGGCTAGGTCATCACTCCAGATGTTCAAGATATGAACACAGTCATCTGGAGAAGCTTGGGCTTATAGGACAGGGTTCTTTGTACTAGGAAAGTAGAGTGAGAGCTTATATTAGGAAGGCAGAATTTATGATTTCAAAGAGAATCTCATATGTGCCTAAAAGGTCCGGAACCGCAAGATATAAGGAATCCTCTAGGCAGAAGGCAGGAGAACTAAAGCATGTATTTACACTCCACAGTAACAGTCCCACAAACCAGCGTCCCCATTTTGATATTTTCATCAAAAGCTTCCAGGCCCAATAAGTCTGCCTCACAAGGGTAAATAGGAGGCCACAGAGAAGCGAGATGGTATAAGGCAAAATCGTATACATGCTTCCCCTCTACGGTAAGAAGATTACCCACTAGCCTCTAGTCAGCTCTGCTACCGGCAGCTCAGCTTCGGCTGTAGGCGTCTCTGGCTCCAACCGGAAAAGGAAAGGAGGATCTTCAAGCTGTCCTCTCCCCTCTTATAGAGTTTTTGACATCATCAAGTGCCGCCTGAACGACCAGGGCCGATTGGTTCTTGACTTGGCCCCTCCCCCAGCGTAGACCACGTTAACACTCCTCCCCTCAGCCAGCGCCACGACTCATCACACAGGAAGCTCTGGTCCTGCCCCGGAAGAGCAAGCCCCAGCATCCAGGGAAGCTCAACGAGGCGAGCGGAGTCATTCAAAGAAAACAAAGTCCATTCTGGCTACAGAGCTGGAAAGCAACCATAGAGGTCATCTAGTTGAACTCTTTCATTTTCCAGATGGGGAATATGAGTTTCAGAGAGATTATTTGAATTTCCAAAGGTCACACCAATAGTAAGAAGCAGAATTGGGTGATGAACCCATCGTCAGTCATCTGACCACTAACCTAGCACCTTTTCCTTGGAGGCACATAGCTTGATAGCCTTAGATTTCACAGCATCATGGAATGTTAGAATGAAAAGCAAGTGACCCTGGCTAACCTTTACAGATGAAGAAACTGAGACCAGTGATATGTGCAAGGTTTTAGAACCATTTTATGGTCCAAGTTAGGGCTATAATCTATAGATCTGTCAATGTAGAACTGCAAGGGATCTCATGGCCCAATGAGTTTGACCCTCTTGTCTTAGAGAGGAGGAGAGTGTGGCTTGGGGACATTAAGTAACTTGTCCACACTGTGTTAGAGGAGAGATTTGAATCCAGGCCTCCCTGACTTCAAGTCCAACACTCTACCTGCTTTTTATGAATTGTCTTACTCCCATTCTGTCCTATCCCATGTCATGCATTCCATTGTACAAACAAGTACTAAGGCCACACTATATGCAAGGCATCTCTGGGTAATAAAAATACAAAGATGAAAAGGTATGCAGACCATGACTTTGGGAGATTTACAGTCTGACCCAGGTCTTCTGACATGGAAAGAGCACTGGTTCTGGACTCAGAGAGTATGGATTCGAATCCTGCCTCTGCTACTTACTAGCTGTGAGAATCATGAGTAAAGCACTTAAACTCCTTGTACTTCAGTTTCCTCGATGGGAAATGAGGGGATTGAGTCACACAGCCTCTAAAGTCCTTTCCATCTCTAGGCCTCATCCAATGATTCTATGATCCCGTGACTCTGAGGGCCAGGCCTTCGCTGCTCTGTCCCACCTCCATATTAGGGTCCTAGTGTCCAGGAGTACAAGGCGTAGAGCACGGCCAGGTACATTTAGGAACTATGTTGGTGACACAGAGATCTTCGGTAGGAGAAAAATGAAAATCCTGCCTGCATTTCCCCCTGCCCCTGCCCGACTAATGTGGTTTCTCAGTAAATAAGTCAGGTCTACCAAGAGTGGAATAAGTGAAAACATTTCTTGGTTTAAAAAAATTATTTTTAAAGCTGTACGGATTTACTGCTCTAATAGAGTGTAGCCCCTGCCATTTTGTCTGGTCAATAACTGCACGTAACTTGATCACCATCCCTCTCCAAATCCCCTCATCCCAGGCTAAAGGATGAATGAAAACTGATAAAGTTCTGATAGGGACCTGGACCAGACAATCCCACCTCATCACAGAGCACCAGGTTCACAGTGGTTTCCTCTGGATTCTCTTCTCCAATGGCTAGCATCTTTATTTTAGCAAGCAGTGTGCAGTGGGGAAAAGCAGACACGTGGAGGCAAATTAGGCATGAATGCTTGATGAAAGCCTAACCCCATGACTGTACTTCTAAGTGTCTGTACTTCTTCTCATAGGATATTTTGAAGACTCAAAATATTCTCCTTGGAGACATTTGGGCTCTGAAAAGTGTTGGAGAAATTGAATCTCCTCTAGATCGAGTGTATCTGGTTTGCCTGCTTCGCCCTGGTTCTCCCACTTTTAATTTCTCTGTTGATTTTAATTAATCTCTCCATAGGCATCCCTGAGTTCCACAAGCCTTGTCTTCAAAGAGAGAGCTTTTTGACAAGGCAGATACTTCCAAGCCTTTCTAGTCTTTGTCTGCCACAGTGGCTATGACATGGTTCAATCACTCCCCGGATATCAAGATATAGAATTAGTATCAGAGCAGCTAAGGCTGCTTATGACATTAGTAATAATACCAACAGCAAGTAACAGCTGACATTTATTTATTTATTATTTTTGATTTTTATTTATATACTTTAGGTTTGTAAAGTACTTTATATATGATTTCACTTGATCCTCAAAAACACTCTGTATGAATGTTAATATCAGCCCGTTTTCTGGATGAGGGAACTGAGGCTCTCAGGGAGGTTAAGTGACTTGCCTAATGTCAAGACCGGAATCTAAGCCTTTGTATTCCTGACTCCAAGTAGAGCTGTATTTGCTATTAGATTTTGTTAATCCTCATCTAGTTCTATTTTGTAAGGATGTTTAAGTGACATTACTAAAGCAATATGGCATGATACATAAAGAGTTGACTTTAGAGCTGGGAACATGCTGGTTCCAGTCTCATCTGTGACATACAGTAGCTCACTAACCCTAGGCAAGTAATTTAGCTTCTCTGTGCTCTAGGCTACATGTGGCAAACACACACGCGGCCCACAACACTCCCAAGTCCGGGCAGAACTAGATTAAAATGTAATTGGGAAATATTTAACAAAATACATAAAAATATGGCAAAACATAGATAATATTAATATGTGGTTTTCTAAGTCAGCATATGGCCCACAGGGATCCTCATATATGGACTCTAAGGCACCCATTTCTATTTGAGTCAGACACCATTCTCCAGGCAACTCTTTAAAGACTGTTGACCCGCATGAGTAGAGAGAATTCCTCACTGGGAGCTCCCTACCCAAATGAAAACACAGGCCAGTCCCTATTTATATGACATATTTACATGATGAAAAATGTGCTATTCCAGTTTTATATGTATAGGAGTGGTGTAGTATAGAAAAAAATAGAGGCTCTGGAGTCAGAGAACCTGGGTTCAAATCTTTCCTCTTACGTTTTTTTTTTTTTTTTTACCACAATGACTTTGGACAAGTCAACAACCTCCCCAGGCCTTGGTGTCTTCAACTGTCAAATGGATACAATACCTATGAAAACTCCTTCTAGCTCCTTTGAGCATCAAGGAAAACATCCAGGGTCCTTGGAGTCATAGAATTTCAGAGACTGAAGGAATTTTTGTTCCTGCTAGTCCCAGGACCATAGAACCAAGAGACATATATTAAAAATAGATCAAAAATTAGAAAAAAAGAACCATGAGTCACCTTAAAGACCACCTGGTCCATCTGCCTCATCTTCCAGGGGAGATATAACGGATAAATGACTTCCCTAAGGCCTAGTTCCACCTAGAGCAACTGGCGTGATGCTTATGGGCAGCACTAGCCTGGCCTTGAGGTCCCAACCTCAACTTTGCTCATTCTCCATTCTAATACATGTTGTGTGTCTGGGTTCAGTACGAAGGCAGGGCAGGACCCAGATGGGGTCAGTGTAACAGTAAGACAATAATAAAATGTAGACGATAATTGTCAAAATGCCTATGTAGTTCTGTATTGCAAAGTATATGAGACTCTCCACATAGAAGGCAGAAGGAGTAGACCATTTATTCAGACACCAGAGAACCAGATCCCACAAGCCATTTACGCTATCTGTCAGAGCAGTAAAACATTCCACACAGAATATCACAACCTGGAGCCTCGCCATCCTAAAACCTGGGGTTTTCCCCCAAAACAAACTCACAGTACAGCTAAGTCAGCCTATTCAGTTCTAACAATCACAAGGGCAGCCATTAGCAGCCATAACTGCTCTCTCTCTCTCTCTCTCTCTCTCTCTCTCTCTCTCTCTCTCTCTCTCTCTCTCTCTCTCTCTCTCTCTCTGCATTTCCTGTGTCATAACTTCCTTTTCCACTTAGGCTTCCTGTGATGTAAGCAGGTCACATGGCCTATTAATGGGTGGGAAAGACCTTCAAATCTAAATTGCTGCCACAGTTAGTCATCTAACCTCCTTTGCTCTCAGTTTCTTCTCTTCTGTAAAATGAGGGAGTTGTATTGGTTTCTGCGAGCTTGCACAATTCTCAGCCCCTGATCCCGTCAAACTCTAAGCCTCAGTTTCTTTGTCTGTAAAATGAGAGAATGGGACTACAGGGTCTCTGAGGACTCTTCTAAATTTAGGATTCCTAAAAAAAATAGAATTTAAGCTCCCTGAGGACAGACTGTCTTCCTTTTATATTTGTATTTCCAGGGCCTGGCTAAGTAGTGTACAGTTAATAAATGCTTGCTGGTTGATTGATAAAATCTGAATTGCTAGCTAAGGTCCGAGTGATTCAATCAGTCAATCAGTAAACATCATTAAGCACCTGCTGTGGACCAGGCACTGTGCCAAGTGCTGGAGATACAAGAGAGGCAAAAGATGTTTCCTGCCCTCGAGGAACTTCCAATCTCCATGGGGGGGGGAGGGGAAACAACACACAGATATATACAAAGCAAGCTATATACAGGATAAATAAGAAATAATCAAAACAAGGAAAGCATTGGAATTAAGAAGGATTGGGGAAGGCTTCCTGTAGAAGGTGGGATTTTAGTTGGGACCAGAAAACCTGTTTTAAAATGGACTGAGAGTCCAAAATACTGAAACTCTGAGAGTTTCATTAGGGCCTGGTTAGGCTCCAGTGGCACTGAAGAGTGCCTAATCAACAGGCTGCCTGCCTGTCTCTCTTTTTCCCTGATCTCAATCCCCTCCCTCCCCATTACTTCTTTTTTAAAGAGTATTTAAAGCCTGAATCATGATCTCATACTTAGACCCATCTTGAGACCAGAAAAGAAAGAAAATTAGGGGGTTGTAAAATCAGTCCTGGTTCTGTCAAGCTTACACAATTACAAGGATGCTCTAGGACCATCTGCAGGAAAGCTGGGCTGTGCACAATTACAAGAGCGATTTCTTGGTCAAAGTGACATCTGGACTTGGGCTGAGGATGTGCCTTATTTTACACAGTGAATGAGTGGAAGGGCCAGTGTGATAAACAAGGAGGCTTCCCTGTGGTGGGGTAGAAAATACCAGGGAGTCGGCAGGCCTCACTTCTTGGTTTGGCTTGGCTGTATGTGACCTTGGGAAAATCATCTTTATCAGTTACCTCGTTTGTAAAATGAGGAGGCAGCCTAACTCAGCTCCAAGATCCTTCCAACCCTTAACTATTAAAGTTACAGGGGATAGTCTAATGTTGAGGTTTTGATGCTGACTTGTCATCTGTCAAGTATTGCTTCTGGTGGCAGAGCTGGGTTTGCACTAAATCATCTATGCTGTTTTTTTTCTCATTTGCAGCCGAAGGAATTTTTTTTAATTCTTTAAAAAAAATCTGAATTTGGACACCAGACAATGGACATTTATATACATACATACACACAAACATATATGTATATGCATGTATATATACATGCATATGTATGTATATCTGTGTGTATATGTATTTGTATATGCATGTATATATACATGCATATGTATGTATATCTGTGTGTATATGTATTTGTATATGCATGTATATATACATGCATATATGTGTATATCTGTGTGTATATGTATTTGTATATGCACGTATCTATGTATATGCATATGTATATGTACGTACACACATATGCGTATACATACATGATACGAAACGATTGCAGTAACCTTCTAATTGATTTCTTTGCTTCCTGTCTCTTGTCTCTTGCCTCTCCAATCTATCCTCTACACTAGTGGAGTTAAACTCAAATAGACAGCGGGGGGGGGGCACTAATACACAAGAAGAATCCTCATGGGCTGCGTACCCATTGAATTTTAAAGTATAATATTATCTTTTTTTATTGTATTTTGTTTATTCTCTGAAATGTTTCCCAAATTACTTTTTAATCTGGCTACCTCCAAAGCGTTGGAGGCATTTGACAGCTCCCCCCTACATAACTGCCAAATTACTCTTCCTATTCATTTGACCGTGGTGATCCCTGGCTAGAGATTCTCCAGGGACTCCCTCATGCCTCTAGGATAATCTGTCAACCCTGTAGCCCGGCCATTTAAAGCCCTTCCCTCTCTGGCTTCTGCCTACCTTTTCAGACTAATGTCATGTTGTTCTCCGTCATGAATTCCATGAACCAGCCAAACTGGCCTTTTGGGCTTTCTTCTGAGCACCGAGTTCCATTTCTGTGCCTTTGCAAAGCCCTCTGCTCGTATTCTTTCCTCACCTGTTGCACTCAAAATCCTAGAGCCCTTTAAGCCTCAGCTCTGACGGCACATCCTAGGAGAAGTTTCTCCTGACCCTCCTTGCAGTTCATCTTTCCTCCTCAATTGATCTTGTCCTTACCTTTCTATTCTCATGTTGTATGTAACCTCATCACTGCCGGAATGCATGTTGCTTGAAGCTTGTGGTTGTTTTTCATTTTTTCTCTGCACCCCTCCTCTAATACCTAACAGTATTTGCATGCAGTAGGCACTTAATCAATGCTTATTGAATGAATGAGATATTTTGTAGGTACTTAACTGTGTACTTGTTGTCCCACTATCCCTCCCTTTTCCCAGTAGAGTGTAAGCTCTTTGAGGTCAAGAATTATTTCTTTTCATTTCCCCCACTTTGTAGCCCTAGTGTACAGCACAGTATAAGAAGTGTGACAAATGTTTAATAAATGTTTATTGTTCTTGTATTCCATTTTTTTGAGCCACTGCCCTCATTAAACAACAAAAGCAAACTAACAAAAAACAGGTTAATAACTAAACACCCAATTTCACAAAAGAGTTTTTACAATTGCAGTATTTCCTGTATTGCATGAGCTGTTTCCTCTCTTGGGAGGAGGAGTGACATTGTAACTGCCTGATTAGCTAGGCTGTGTAGAGAGTTGGTCAGGATGATTCAGATTTAAGAGAAAAAATCCCACCATTATTTTAGGTCTCAATTATCTAGAATAGCTAAAGACAAGAGTCTAATAAACTAGATCGTCTCAGCTCTGTTCACCCCTTCCCTGTTTTGCTATATAGACACGACCTTTGATGCTAAGCTGGAGACTATATCAATCCCTTAGACCTGGTGCCATTTAATAAGGTATTAATTCAGAAAGAATTTAAGGTACCTCCTAGCGATAACGTGATCTATATTTCCTGAAGCTAAGTTAGGTTAGGAGCCTGGGGGCAACTGTCTACTCTCCTAGAAGCTCAGTTACCTTCTGGCATTAGGTTTATAAAGTACTGCATCAGAACCCAAAATGATGAGGATATTTGTGCTCAGAGCCTTCACTAGCATATGGGGACAGGGACATTCTCCTTTGTACTACCAACTGCCATAGCTTTTGGTGAAGCCGAGGGGGAAATCTTTCTAAGTTTTACCTCTGATCATGCTAGCAAAGAAGGCTCACAGGTCTCTAGCTTCCTGATTTTATGGATGAGAAAAGAGAGAGAAAAAGGATTTCAACTCAGGTCCTCTGATTCCAAATGAGCCCTCTTTCCTTACAACTCAGGAGAGACAGACTCACAATAGTGTACTCTTAGAAACCAGGATATAGTTAATGCTAGACATTGCCTTCAGACTTCCACCATTAAAGGGAGAAAGAAGTGTGATACAACACTGCGGATATCAGAGACGGATCTGAAATGTAACAGAACCAGCCCAATAAGGAGATTTTGTTTTGTTTTTGTTTTTTACAACAGGCAGTACAACAGTACAACAGTAGAGTGTAAGCTCTTTGAGGTCAAGAAGTATTTCTTTTCATTTCCCCCACTTTGCATCCCTAGTGTCCAGCACAGTATAAAGAGTGTGACAAACGTTTAATAAATGCTTATTGTTCTTGTATTCCATTTTTTGAGCCATTGCCCTCATTAAGCAACAAAAGCAAACTAACAAAAAACAGGTTAATAACTAAACATTCAATTTCACAAAAGAGTTTTTACAATTGAAATATTTCCTGTATTACGTAACCTTTGACAAATCGGCAATTGATAAAAAATCAGGTGGCAGCACCCCTAATCACCATCTTTCACTGCCTGGGTGTCCTCCAGCCATTCTGACATGCCATTTCACTTGGGGATTTTTGATGTCCAGATTTCTTGGAGCAGATCCGACATTAGAGTAATACTTAAGAGCAAGATCATGAAATCTTCAAAACCCAGTTTATTCTCTGTTTGCTCCTCAAGCTCAGAAAGGAGCTCTTTGTACTTGGGTTTGTTTTCTTGTCCCTGTGAGAATAACAATTAAAAAAAATCCTCAGAACACTGTTGACACCCGATGTTTGTAGGTGTTCATAGATTTTCAATTTAAAAAAATTTAATCAGCTTGGTTGTATGATTAGTGCCTAGAAAACACTCACACAGGTCTGTATTTCTGGGTTCAAGAATATTTTTCCCTCATCTCCACCAAATAAGATTGCCAAGAGCTCTGAAATATAATTGCCGAGAGAAAATATATGTGCTTTGGAAGACCTTCCACATTCAATTCGCTCATAAATCAAATCCAAACACACAGTTCATATAAACAGAAAGATTGACGGTACAAATATGAATCACATTATTAATGGAGGGCCTCTTCGTATCAGTCTACAACTCATGAATAATCTTTCCTGCTAACACTGCAAACATTAAGGTCATTCCACTCAGTATCCTAGCTATTTGCGTTCTTGTTTATCATCTTTGGCTTAATCACCAAATGCTCACCCACATTCTAATTGTCAAAAATAATCATGGTAATGACTAAAGAATATCTCTTGAAATCCCCAGAGAGAATATAGCTTCTGCACACAGGGTCACACCCTATTTCTTGATTCCAATCAGAGGCCAGGTCATTGTTATTCTGCTTTCACCCTTGTCCCATTTCTCCAGTCATATTCTAAATTCCAGCCAAGCTGCTCTGCTGGCTATTCCATGTATAATTTCCCATCTCATTGCCTTTGTCCAGACTATCACACCTATCTTGTATGTCCTCCATTGAGACAAATGATTATTAATACTAATAACTTGAGGAGATTCAGATTTCCTCCTTTTTCTTTTATCTTCATTTCAAGACCTCAGTCTCTGAAGGTTGAGCTAACCTTCTTCTCTGTCCAGACCTCACCCAGCTAGGGCAGCCATTGTGCTCTACTTTTGTTTGGGTGGGGAGGTATTCTTGGAATAGATTACCCAGGGCTGTGGGTCACTTAAGAAGTAAATGACATAATCAAAGTTCAGGTCCAGCTCCTCATTATAATATTCATTCTTTCATTAATTGTTAATCAATTAGAATTGATTGCCACCCTTGGAAACCCCAAAGGGTGGGGAACACCAATGGGCATATAAACCATGAGCCCACTACCATGATTATCTTTGGTCAAAGAAAGCAATGGCCAAATATCCATTTTTTTATTAAAATGCTGGTGTTATTAATGAAACGATTAAATTACCCAGAAATTGTCTCTCAAACCTTTTCAAACACCACACCCTCTTCAGCACCACTACTTCTTGGATTCCCTAGTGCCTTTCAAGATTCAGTTCAGGTGATATCTCCTACTCAAAGCCTTTCCTGACTCCTCAACTGTCTGCAGCTTCCTCTTGCAATTATGGTTTTATTTTGTATATGATTTCATATCTGCTGATTTGTATTCAATAGACTGTATGATCCTGGAGGGCCTGGGTTATTTCATTTGCTTAGATCCTTTCCCAAGCACAGCGTACATACATAGTTGGTGCCTAATAAATGCTTACTGAATGGATGGATGAAATAGACGTGATTGTCTTTCTCCTCTAAGGCCACGGTTCTCCACAACGTTATAGCACTCTATGACTAAATGGAGACATGGTGGTTGTTTCTATACTGTGTTAAAATATCCTATAGACTTGGCAAAAATACAGGGAACTTTAGCAAAAAAAAATATAAAACATTGCAGTAAAAAATTCAATCAGTTTTATCAAAAGCCCAAGTCAGACTGGCTGCCTGACATGATGTAGATGATGTTTGGTTCAGTTTTTGACTGAATTGACAGATTTTTGGGCTTTGTTTGGAAATGATGGGTTTTTCAAGCAATGAACTGGTGGGGTGCCCTACTCACCTGTCTGATCAGAGAAGCATATCTTTTACACTTCCCTCAGGACCTATTTTGTGAGGTCCTATGGAGAACTGTGTGAGGGAAAATACATGGTGTGATGGTAATTCCTGCTCTTCATAATTCTGGAAATTCTCGTGTTTTGTATTGGAATATGAAGAAGATTATAGGATGGAAGACAGGGGAGAAGAGGATGATTTGCCAATCCCAATCTGATTTCACTTTTACATGAAGATGAATGGTGGTCAGTTGGATTACATTTCTAGGGCTATTTGCTTCTGGGACTTAGTCCATAGATGGTCCCTATTAGCCTATATTTCCTTCTTTCTTCCTTCTTGCTTGTAGAGGACACTTATTTTCAATCAAATAGGATATAACAAGATGCCTTAGACATTTTCACTAATGCCACCAAGGAGTCCCAGGGCAAGAGGGGTTCCCCAGAGTCCATTGAAATAAAGTTTCCTCATTTGGAAGGTAGGTCCAACATAACAAGTAGCACCATCAAATTGGGGACTTGTATATTTATTTATATGAGATATGACTGTTAACTTTCTTCTGTTTATCCCACACTAAGGACAGACTAGCTACAAATCCAAAGAATCTTGGATTGGAAGGGACCTCAGAAGTCATGGAGTCTAATCCATATATAAACAGGAATTCCCCTGGCATGACTAACAAGTGGTTGTCCAGCTTCTACCTGAAGCTACTTAGTAACTGGGAGCTCACTCTTACCCAAAGTGGTTCTACCATTAGACTATTCTAATAATCTTTCCTTACACTAAACTTAAGCTTGCCTCTCTGCAATTTACCCACATTATTTATGGGACAGAGATTTAGAGATGGAAGGGACCTCATCTAGTCTTAACCCTCATTCAGCAGCTGAGAAAAATGAATCCAAGAGAAGTGAAGTGATTTACCCAAGGTCATGCAGGCAACATTAGAGATTTGAACCCATACCCCAGAAAGACAGTGCTCTTTTGGATATACCATGCTGTCTCTGCTCCTTTTTATGTCCTCTAGAGCCAAGCAGAATAAATCCATGTTCCGCATGACAACCAGTCAAGTTGTTGAAGATAGCAATCAGGTCTCCCTTGTCTTTGCTTCTCCAGGCTAAACATCCCAAATTCCTTCAAGTGTTTATCATACGGCATTATTTTCAGTCCTCTCACTATCCTGGTTGCTTTCTTCTGGATATGCTCTAATTTAGGGGTTCTTGATTTTTGTTTTCTATACCTCTTTGGCAGTTTGGTGAATCCTATGGCTCCTTCCTCAGAATAATGTTTTTAAATATCTGAAGGAAATGCTAAATTTCAGTTAGTGAAAATGAAGATGTAATTTTTTCCCATCCAATTTCATGGGCTTCCAGTTTAAGAACTGCTCTGGTATGTTATTGTCCTTTACAAATTGTGGTTCCTATGAACTGAAACAAAATTGCACATGTGGTCTGTCCAGGATGGATGACAGTTGGATTATCACCTTCTTTATTCAAACACCACTGTCTATGTGAAACTATTCCCATCCCTCTGACTCCTTTTATCCTCACTAAACTACTTTGTGTGTGTACCTGTGTGTGTGCACATTATGATAGATTGTAAGTTCCTGAAGAGCAGGGTCTAATTCTTTGTACCCACTGACCACTTGGTATATATTTTCTATGTTCTTAATTATATGTATTCTATCTCCCTCATTAGAATGTGAACTCCTTGATGGCCCATATGGGAATTTGTTCTGCTTGACTATGCATATTTGTTATAAGGAGTTTGTTTGGAGGGGGGGCAGAATTGAGAGGGAGAGAAAATACATGCTTGTTAATTGAAATAATAATAAAAAAGTGAGTTCCTTAAGGGAAGGGAAATGTTTTTGCCTTTTTTTGCACCCACAGGCTAGCACAGTTGCCTGTCATGCAGTAAGAACTTTATAAATGCTTGTTGACTGATTGACTATGAGCTTAAAAACCATCAATTGATTATTCTGAATCCTGTTTGCTGCTTAATGCAGCCTAAGGTCACCATAACTTATTTGGGTGTCATGTCATATTATTGATGTATATCAAGGTTGTAATCCCCCACAATGCCCAGTCGTTTCTCACCATGACCCACTGTCTATCCATCCCTCCTTCAACCTGAACTTGTGCTGTTGATTTCTTGAATCCGAGGCTAGGACTTTTAAATTATTCTAATTCAGTTCCATCTCCCTGGATTCCACTAATAATGCTAGCCTTAATTTTAAATAGTTCCTGTTTAAATTTCTTGACCATCCCAATCTGCAATCTTGGATCTCTAGAGATGGTGATGAATACCAATAAGGCAACCTATCCAACTGCTTTCCATTACATTGTCTTGTTTTAATAAGTCCCTGAGGATTTGACAGAGTATCACATAAATGACTCGCTATGACTCACTGGAAACAGACACCCACCAGGCCCAGAATTAAGTAAAAATTTTAAAGGGCAAATATTAAAAGACACATCCTCTAAGGAAAATCACCCAAAGATAACACTTTATTTACTGGTGGAAAGTTTTCCCCAAAGTAGTTATTCTTTTTATTATCTTCCTATATGCAGGGTTTCTATGAGGCCAATGAAAAGCAAATCTTGATTTAAGATAGGGAATGTCCCTCTAGCAAAGTCATATTTGTGGCTCGGACACTGCCTGTGCACTTTAATCTTCTTACCTGGATGAAATTCATAAACTGGGTCTTCAGTAAGTTTTTGGCGACAGATTTACTGAGTTTACCATCTGGGTCAGAAGAGTTATTATAAATCAGAGCTGCAGTAGCAAAGGCTTTCTCCAAGTCTGAGCTTTTCCCCAGAGCTATAAAAGAGATTACATGCAAAGCTGTGTTACATGATGGAAAATGAGATCTAGAGACATAAGACCTATCTTTTCTTTTCTTTTCCTTTTTTTGCTGTGCTTGCATTGTTTACTTTTTCCACAACTCCATGTAAATATTTTTGACATTCTTTAAAAAGTTTTGTGTTCCAAATTCTCTGCCTACCTTCTTCTCCCCTCCTTGAGAAGACAAATATAGATTATACATGTGCAGTCATGTGAAACACATTTCCGTACAAGCCTTGTTGCAAAAGAGAACACAGAACAAACCTCCCCCCAAAAAATAAATAAAAAAATTTAAAATGTATGCTTTGATCCACATTTAGACTCCCTCAGTTCTTTCTCTGGAGGGAGATAGCATTTTTTTATTATAAGTCCTTCAGAATTGTCTTGGATCATTGTATTGCTGAAAAAAGCTGAGGCATTCATAGATAATCATCATACAATATTGTTACTGTGTACAATGTTCTCCTGGTTCTGTTCATTTCATTTTGCATTAGTTCATACAAGTCTTTCTAGGTTTTTTTCTGAAACTATCCTGCTTGTTATTTCTTATAGCACAATAGTATTTCATTACAATCATATACCAGAACTTGTTCAGCCATTCCCCAATTGATGAGCAATTTCTAATTCTTTGCCCCACAAAAAGAACTTTTTAAAACATTTTTATACATATAGATCCTTTTGCTTTTCCTTTTCCTTAGATCTCTTTGAGATACAGATCTAGTAGTGATATTTCTGGGTTAAAGGCTATGCACAATTTTATAGCCCTTTGGGCATAGTTCCAAACTGTTCTTCAGAATGGTTGGATCTGTTCACAACTCCACCAAGAATGCATTAGTGTCCCATTTTTTCCAAGACTCCTCCAGGATTTGTCATTTAAAATTTTTTCTGGTTATGTTAGCCAATCTGATAGGTATGGGGGAGTATCTCAGCATTGTTTTAATTTTAATTTCTCTAATTAATAGTGATACATAGCATTTTTTCAAATGACTATAGACAATTTTGATTTCTTTTTCTGAAAATTATCTGTTCATATCCTTTGACCATTTATTAATTGGGGAATGACTTGTATTCTTATAAATTTGACTCAATTCTATATGTATTTGAGAAATGGGTACTTTATAAGAAAAACTTGCTGCAAATCCCCCCTCCCCCCAGTTCTCCTATTTCTGTCTAATCTTGGTTCAATTGGTTTTGTTTGTGCAAAACCTTTTTAATATAATGTAATCAAAATTATCCATCTTATATGCCATAATGCTCACTATCTCTTGTTTGATCATAAATACTTCTCTTATCCATAGATATGACAGGTAAAATTTTCCACACTCTCCAAATTTGCTTATGTCTAAGTCATGTGCCCATTTTGAGTTTATCTTTATATACATTGTGAGATGTTGGTCTATACTAGTTTCTGCCAAATTGCTTTCCAGTTTTCTAAGCAATTTTTGTCAAATAATGAGTTCTTGTCCCCAAAACTTGGATCTTTGGATTTATCAAACACTAGACTATGATGATCATAGCCTACTGTGTATTTTATACTTAATCTATTCCACTGATCCTCTGCTCTATTACTTAGGCAGTACTAGATTGTTTTGGTGATTACTGGTTTGTCACCTTCTTCCACATTTTCTTCATTGATTTGCTTGATATTCTTGACCTTTTGTTCTTCTAGATGAATTTGTTTATTATTTTTTCTAGACTATAAAATGATTGTTGGGTAGTTTGGTATGACAATACCAAACTTAATTTAAGTGGTATTGTCATTTTTATTATATTGGTTTGGTTTAGTCGTGAACAATTAATATTTCTCCAGTTGCTTAGATCTGACTTTATTTGTGTGAAAAGTATTTCGTCACAGTGTTTATACAGTTCCTGGGTTTGTCTTAGAAGATAGACTCCTCAGTATTGTCTAAAATTATTTTAAATGGAATTTTACATTTTATCTCTTGCTGTCAGACTTTGTTGGGAAAATATAGAAATGCTGGTGATTTATGTGGATTTATTTTATATCCTGCAATTTTGCTGAAGTTGTCAATTATTTCAACTAGGTTTTAGTTGATTCTCTAAGTATACCATCATATCATCTGCAAAGAGTGAAAGTTTTGTTTCCCAGAACCAAAGGAATGAAAAAATGAAAGACAATGTGAAATATCTCATTGGAAAAACCACTGACCTGGAAAATAGATCCAGGAGAGATAATTTAAAAATTATTGGACTACCTGAAAGTCATGATCAAAAAAAGAGGCTAGATATCATCTTTCAAGAAATTATCAAGGAGAATTGCCCTGATATTCTACATCTGGAGGGTAAAATAGAAATTGAAAGAATCCACAGATTGCCTCCTCAAATAGATCCCAAAAAGAAAACTCCTAGGAACATTGTCGCCAAATTCCAGAGCTCCCAGATCAAGGAGAAAATACTGCAAGCAGCCAGAAAGAAACAATTTGAATACTGTGGAAAAACAATCAGGATATTACAGGATCTGGCAGCTTCCACATTAAGGGCTTGGAATATGATATTCTGGAGGTCAATGGAGCTAGGATTAAAACCAAGAACCACCTACCCAGCAAAACAGAGTATCATGCTCCAAGGCAAAATATGGATTTTCAATAAAATAGAGGACTTTCGAGCTTTCTCAGTGAAAAGACCAGAGCTGAATAGAAAATTTGACTTTCAAACACAAGAATAAAGAGAAGCATGAAAAGGGGAACAAGAAAGAGAAATCACAAGGAACTTACTAAAGTTGAACTGTTTTGTTTACATTCCTACATGGAAAGACAATGTGTATAATTCATGAGACCTCAGTATTAGGGTAGCTGAAGGGAATATACATATTTATCTTTATCTATCTATCTATGTGTGTGTGTGTGTGTGTGTGTGTGTGTGTGTGTGTGTGTGTGTATGTATAGACAGAGAGCACAGGGTGAGTTTTATATGAAGGGATGATATCTACATTCCTACATAGAAAGATGATATGTATGATTCATGAGACCTCAATATCATAGTAGCTGAAAGGAATATGCATATATATGTGTGTGTATACATAAAAAGAAAAGTTTTGTTTCCTCATTGCCTATTCTAATTCCTGTAATTTCTTTTTCTTCTATTACTGCTATAGTTAGCATTTTTAGCACAATGTTGAATAATAGTGGTGATAATGGGCATCCTTGCTTCACCCCTCTTATTTGGAAGACTTCTAGCTTATCTCTGTTTCAGACAATGTTTGCTGATGGTTTTAAATTGAGGGTACTTACCATTTTAAGGAAAGTTCCATTTATTCCTATGCTTTCTAGTTTTATTTTAAATAGGAATACATTATATTTTGCCAAAAGTATTTTTTGGCCTCTATCTATTGAGATTATCATATTATTTTTGTTGTTTTTGTTATTGAGATGGTCAATTGCACTGATGGTTTTCCTAATATTGAACCAGCATTGCATTCCTTGTATGAAGCCCATCTTCTCATAAGGTATGATCTCTGTGATATATTGTGGTAATGTCCTCGCTATCTTTATGTACAATTTTTGCATCAACGTTCATTAGGGAAATTGGTCCATAGGTTTTTTTCCTCTCTGTTTTTGTTCTTTCTGGTCTAGGTATCAGTGAAATATTTGTGTTTAAAAAGAAAAAAAGGAATTTGGTAGGGCTCCTTCTTTGTCTATTTCTCCAAATCGTTAATATAGTATTGAAATTAATTGTTCTTTAAATATTTGGTAGAATTAACCTGTGAATCCATGTGGTTCCAGTGAGATTTTCTTAAGAAGCTCATTGATGGCTTGTTTGATTTCTTTTTCTAAGATAGGGTTATTTATTTTATTTCCTCTTCCATTATGTTGGATAATGTGTATTCTTGTAACTATTCATCCATTTCACTTAAGTGTTAGATTTATCAGCATATAATTTGTCAAAATAACTCCTAATAATTGCTTTAATTTCCTCTTTGTTGGCAGTGAATGAATTATTTTTATCTTTGATACTGGTGATTTAATTTTCCTCTTTCCTTTTTTAATCAAATTAACCAATGATTTATCTTTTTTTTTCATAAAGTCAGCCTCTAGTTTTATTTATTTGTTCAATGCTTTTCTTACTTCCATTTTATTAATCTCTATTTTGATTTTTGAATTTCCAATTTGGTGTTTAATGGGAGATTTTAATTTTTCTTTTCTTGGCTTTCTTAGTGGCATGTCCAATTCATCAATCTATTCTTTCTCTTTAGAAATATAAAATTTCCCTAAGTACTGCTTTGGCTACATCTCATAAATTTTGGTATGTTGCCTCATTGTTGTCATTCTCTTTGGTGAAATTACTGACTGTTTCTATGATTTGTTCTTCGACTCACTCATTCTTTAGGATCAGATCATTTGTTTTCCAATTAATTTTAATCTATATTCCCATAGTGCTTGATTGAATGCAATTTTTGTTGTATTATGGTGTAAGAAGGATACATTTATTTTTTTCTGCTTTTCTGCATTTGGTTGTGACGTTTTTATGCCCTAATATATTGTCAGTTTTTGTGAAGGTGCCATGTATAGCTGAGAAAAAGGTATACACCTTTTTATTCCCATTCCATTTTTCTCCAGAAGTTCATCATATTGAAATTTCTGAAATTCTATTCATCACCTTAACTTTTTTTTGATTGTTTCATGCTTAGATTTATGAGAGGGAAATGTTGAGGTCCCCACTAGCCTAGTTTTACTATTTCCTTCTATAACTCATTTAACTTTTTTTTTAAAAAATTCAAATGCTATGCCATTTAGTACATGTATGTTTAGTATTGTTATTACTTCATTGTCTATGGTACCTTTTAGCAAAATGTGTTTTCCTTGCTTATCTCTTTTAATTAGAACTATTTTAGTTTTTACTTTATCCAAAATCATGACTTCTAAACCTGAATTCTTTTTTACTTCAGCTGCAACACAATAGATTCTGCTCCAGCCCCTTACCTTTATTCTGTGTGTTTCTGTCTGCTTCAAATGTGCTTCTTATTTTTTTAAGGAGGATCTTTTTTAAATTTAATATTTTTAGTTTTCAGCATTGATTTTCACAAGAGTTTAAATTACAAATTTTCTCCCAATTTCTACCCTCCCCCCACTCCAAGATGGCATATATTCTGGTTTCCCTGTTCCCCAGTCAGCCCTCCCTTCTGTCACCCCACTCCCCCCCAATCCCCTTTTTCCCTTGCTTTCTTGTAGGGCAAGGTAGATTTCTATGGCCAATTGCCTGTAAATCTTATTTCCTAGTTGCATGCAAAAACTTTTTGGACATCTGTTTTTAAAATTTTGAGTTCCAAATTCTCTCCCCTCTTCCCTCCCCACCCACCCTCCCTAAGAAGTCAAGCAGTTCAACATAGGCCATGTGTGTATCATTATGTAAAACCCTTCCACAATACTCATGTTGTGAAAGACTAACTTTATTTTGCTCCTTCCTATCCTATCCCCCTTTATTCATTTTTCTCCCTTTACCCTGTCCATTTTCAAAAGTGTTTGTTTTTATTACCTCCTCCCCCATCTGCCCTCCCTTCTATTGTGCCCCTTTTTTTATCTCCTTCCTCCTTCTTTCCTGTGGGGTAAGACACCCAGTTGAGTGTGTATGTTATTCCCTCCTCAGGTCAAATGTATTGAGAGCAAGATTCGCTCATTCCCCCTCACCTGCCCCCTCTTCCCTTCCTACAGAACTGCTTTTTCTTGCTACTTTTATGAGAGATAATTTACACCATTCTATCTCTCCCTTTCTCCCACTCTCAATATATTCTTCTCTCATCCCTTAATTTGATTTTATTTTTTTAGATATCATCCCTTCATATAAAACTCACCCTGTGCCCTCTGTCTATACATACACACACACACACACACACACACACACACACACACACACATAGATAGATAGATAAAGATAAATATGTATATTCCCTTCAGCTACCCTAATACTGAGGTCTCATGAATTATACACATTGTCTTTCCATGTAGGAATGTAAACAAAACAGTTCAACTTTAGTAAGTTCCTTGTGATTTCTCTTTCTTGTTCCCCTTTTCATGCTTCTCTTTATTCTTGTGTTTGAAAGTCAAATTTTCTATTCAGCTCTGGTCTTTTCACTGAGAAAGCTCGAAAGTCCTCTATTTTATTGAAAATCCATATTTTGCCTTGGAGCATGATACTCAGTTTTGCTGGGTAGGTGATTCTTGGTTTTAATCCTGGCTCCACTGACCTCCAGAATATCATATTCGAAGCCCTTCAATTCCTTAATGTAGAAGCTGCTAGATCTTGTGTTATCCTGATTGTGTTTCCACAATACTCAGATTGTTTCTTTCTGGCTGCTTGCAGTATTTTCTCCTTGATCTGGGAGCTCTGGAATTTGGCAACAATATTCCTAGGAGTTTTCTTTTTGGGATCTTTTTCAGGAGGTGATTGGTGAATTCTTTAATTTCTATTTTACCCTTTGTCTCTAGAATACCAGGGCAGTTCTCCTTGATAATGTCTTGAAAGATGATATCTAGCCTCTTTTTTTGATCATGACTTTCAGGTAGTCCAATAATTTTTAAATTATCCCTCCTGGATCTATTTTCCAGGTCAGTGGCTTTTCCAATAAGATATTTCACATTGTCTTCCATTTTTCATTCCTTTGGTTCTGTTTTTATAATATCTTGATTTCTCATCAAGTCACTAGCTTCCACTTGCTCTAATCTAATTTTTAAGGTAGTATTTTCTTCAGTGGTCTTTTGGACCTCCTTTTCCATTTGGCTAATTCTGCCTTTCAAGGCATTTTTCTCCTCGTTGGCTTTTTGGAGCTCTTTTGTCATTTGAGTTAGTCTATTTTTAACATGTTATTTTCTTCAGTATGTTTTTGGGTCTCCTTTAGCCAGTCATTGACTTGTTTTTCTCACATCACTGTCATTTCTCCTTCCAAGTTTTCCTCTACCTCTCTAACTTGCTTTTCCAAATCCTTTTTGAGCTCTTCCATGGCCTGAGACCAGTTCATGTTTTTCTTGGAGGCTTTTGATGTAGGCTCTTTGACTTTGTTGACTTCTTCTGACTGTATGTTTTGGTCTTCTTTGTCACCAAAAAGATTCCATAGTCTGAGTCTGAATCTGAGTATGTTTTTACTGCCTGGTCGTGTTCCCAGCCAACTTAATTGACCCTTGAGTTTTTTGTAGGGGTATTACTGCTTGTAGAGTATAGAGCACTTTGTCCCAAGCTTGGAGGGATGTGCTGTTGTTTTCAGAGCTATTTCTACACTGCAAGCTCTGCCACATCAGCACTCCTCCTCCCCCAAGAACTGCCAACCCAGACCAGACTCAGATCTAAGCTGGCTCTGCACTCCTGCTTTGATCCTCCACTTAATTCCTCCCTCCAGTTGCAGGAAGCAACTGCAGCTGTACTTCTGTAGCTGCGCGACCTCCACTGCCCCTTGGGCAGTGGCTGAACCCAAACTCCTTCAACTCTGCCCCCCGCAACTTTTCCCATTAACCTTCTCTGTTGTCTTTGGTGTTTGTGGGTTGAGAAGTCTTGTAACTGCCACAGCTCACTGATTCAGGGTGCTAGGGCCTGTTCCGCCTGGCTCCTGGTCTGGTTGGTCTGGGCAAAGCCCACTCTGGGCTCTGCTCCAACTGGCTCCCAGCTCTATGCACAATAGACCTTACCCAGTGACCATCCAGGCTGTCCGGAGCTGGAGCCCTGCTTCCCTCTGCTATTTTGTGGGTTCTGCTGTTCTAGAATTTGTTCAGAGCCATTTTTATAGGTGTTTGGAGGGACCTGGGGGGGAGCTCACACAAGTCCCTGCTTTCCAGATGCCATCTTGGCTCCGCCCCACCCTAAGGAGCAAATGTGTTTCTTATAAATAAACTATTGTAGGATTCTGGTTTTTAATCTACTTTGCCATTCATTTCCATTTTATGGATAAGTTTTTCCCATTCCCATTCCAAGTTACGAGTATTAACTGCATATTTCCTTCCATCTTATTTTCCCTGTTTATCCTTCTCTCTCTCTCTCTCTCTCTCTCTCTCTCTCTCTCTCTCTCTCTCTCTCCCTGTAACCAGAATGGCCTTTGTTTTCTTTGGATGACTCAGCTTACCTCATTGAGCCTCTGGATGCTGTGGCTTGCTCTTCCGGGGCAGGAAGCCCAGAGAGCATGTCAGGAAGCAGAAAACCTCCTGTGTGATGAGTCATGGGGCTGGCTGAGGGGAGGTGTTAACCTCTACGCTAGGGGAGGGGCCAAGTCAAGAACCAATCGGCCCTGGTCATTCAGGCGGTGCTTGATGATGTCAAAAACTCTATAAGAGGGGAGAGGACAGCTTGAAGCTTTCTCTTTCCTCTTCCGGTTGGTGTGGGAAGCAGCAGCAAGCAAGCATGACTCTGGGCCAGCCCTTGCTCTTGGGCCAAGCCCAGATGTTGGTAACTATGAATTGTATCGGGTCTGTCTGTTGATATTTGTAATTTGTTTGTATTTTGGTTTTGAGGTTCGGGATGCTGGTTTGTTTTTCCCCCGAACTAAATGAATATTTTGAGCCTCAGGGTGCTGGTTTTTTCCCCTGAAGTAAGTCAATGAATCTGTATTTGGTCTGTCTCTTGATGCTTGTCTGTATGCTCCCCTGAACTCACCGAATGCTAACTGAATGCTGGCGTTTTCCCCTGAACTAAATGATTGTTGTCTGTATGCTAACTGAATGCTGGATTAAAGTAAGCTGGTCAACCCCTTCACCGTGCTTTCCTTGTTTAAGCAGATAAAAAGAACCTGTGCTTTCCCGGCAGCCTACTGGGTCCTGGCAGCTCCCTGGGTGCCAGCTGTGGGGGAGGGATCTTACGCCCCCACCAAAGCTGCTAGCTGGGTTGTTAAAACACTCCCTTTTTACCCTGTCTCTCCTCAAAAGTCTGTTTTACCTCCCTTATTCTGCCCTTCTTCTATCTTCTCTCCATTTTCTCTTGTCCCTTTCCCCTCCTTCTTTCGTGCTGGGTAAAATAGATTTCTATACCCAGCTGAGCATGTAAGTTATTTCCTCTTCGAGCTAATGCCAATGAGAGTAAAGTTCCAGCATTGCCTGCTACCCCTCCCATCTTCCTGTCCACTATTCAAGTTCTTCCTTTTATACCTCTTTTATGTGAGACAATTAAGAGCTATCTGTTCTGAAGGAGCAGGGGAGAAGATGAGGATGCAATATAGTAGGTATGTTGTTTCCTGTGAAATAACATGTGCTGGACTGATCCTTTATTGGTCCTTTGTAGCTCACTTGATCGGTATGAGTGGGCACAGTGATGAGAATGTTTTACTGACTTCTTCCATACAAATTTGCACTCTGTGAATGGCTGATGGGAAAGCCATATATATGGTCATATATGATATATGGTCATATATCAATTAATCAATCATTCAGAATTTATTTAGAGCTACTATGTGCCAGGCACTGGGCTAGGCACTGTGGACACAAAGACAAAGAATGAAAAATTCTTGCTCTCGAGGAGCTAATATTCTTTCAAGGAAGACAATAAGGATATACATACATACATATACAGATATACATATATATATGTGCGTGTGTTTGTATGCATATGCACCTAGAATAAGGATAAAGAGAATAAATACAAATAAATATGAGAAAAGTAAATAAATATATTAGGATGTCAGTTCCTTGAGATTAGGGACTATCTTGCCTTTCTATTTGTATCCTCAACATTTAGCACAGTTTTTCGCATACAGTAGGTCTTAAATGCTTTTTCTCTTATTCATTCATATAAGGTTGTTGAGGGAGGGGAATGAAAATGATAAAAACCAGGGACATCAGGATTCAAACTTAGGTCCTCCTGCTCTAAATCTCTTATCACTGCCCTAAGTGCTCTCTCTTTTTCTCCCTATGCTATAATTCTTGTGATGCCATGCATGGCATATTATGGTGGCCATTACAAATGGAATGTGTGCTAGGGTGAGACTGATGGTGGCTGGGACCTGAAAGCTGCAGCTTTAGAATGACTGACTTTTGGCCTTGGGTCTCATTCCTTTGTGCCATCATGGGCTACCCATGGTTATCTGTGCTACTGCAGAGTCATGTCAGGCTGTACATGGTGGGCACTGCAGTTGGGGAATGAAGAAAAGGTAAATAGTAGAATTAGAGCCAATTAGCCTGAATTGCACAAGCTCAGAGTGGTACTGTGGAAAAAGAACTCTGGATTTAGAGGGGCAGAGAAAACGAGTTGAAATCTCAGTTGTGCCAGTTTCTAACTGTGTAACTTGGGGCAGGTCACTTAATTTCTCTGGCCTCAGGCTGATCATGTATAAAATGATGAGTTTGAACCCAAGGGCCTCTATGGTCCTTCTGGCTCAAAATCTGTGGTCCTATATGTGACATTGTATACATCATATCTCTGAGCCTCAGTTTCCTCATCTGTAAAGTGAAAGATTTGACTTAATGACCTCTAAGGTCCCTTGCAACTCAAAATCTATGATCCTATCTGTGACCTAGTACAAGCCCCATCACCTTTCAGGGCCTCGTTATATCTATGAAGAAGGCCTCTATGCTCCCGTCTTGATCTAAATCTCAGATCCTAATACCCATTCCTATAGCAAAGTGTCCAGGGTTAGGCATATTTGGCACTGCTGCCTCACCTTGGCCTTCAATGGATGGGCATGTGTATTGAGAACACTGATTTATTACTCCTTTGGATACTGTCTCATCAGCTAGTCTAGACTATTCACCTTTAACCCTACTCCCTGGCTTCTTAGCTTCTCTCTCTGCTCTGCCACAAGATCCCTATGATCCTAGTGCTAATGTATCCTCTGCCTTCCCTTGGCTATAGCCAGTACACTTATTTTGGGGATGATGCCCATGACATAGTGAATGACCTTTCTTTTTTCTCAGCCGAAATGAATTGGGCTTGGCAGGTGTATTTCTGAATGTATTAAGCAATAAATTTTTGACTGTATTAATTAAGAAATACACATATCAATGCCTTCCAAAGGGAAAGAATTTGTCTCTTCATGTGTTTAATTTTTAAACTTTAGTACGTATAGAATGTCTGTAGTTATGAGTCTGCCTGGCTGAGAGATGAGCTGTGCTTTATAAATAGATCAGCCTTTAAGAGGCAGACAGCTTCTGGAAAAAAAATCGCTTCTTTGAGGTAAACATGCTCTCTCTAATTGGCCTAGCAAGCCTCTTGTTTTGACCTGTTTTTAGGACTGAGAAGCTTGGTTGCTTTCATACCACTTGCAAAGAATAATTAGGCATAGTGATCTAAGACCTGAGCACGTTAGAACTTGATATGACCTTAGTGATCACAGAATTGGAACTCCTCATCTACAAATGAGGAAGATGAGATGTGGAGAGACTCAACGACACAAGATCATGAACTTCTAGATAGAAGGGGCCTTAAAGATTATCTTGTCCAGTTTTCTTCTTTTGCAAATGAGAACTCTGAGCCCTTCAGAGATTAAGTGGTTTGTCGAAGGTCATTGGATCATGGATTTAGAGCCCAAAGGGGCCTAGAGACCTAGTTCCATCACTGAGTTCTATAGATGAAGAATTTGAGCCCTGGAGAAACTGAGGCTTGAGTTCTTTCTCAGATGGTATAGAGCATAACCCATTCATTCTTGACTATCATAGATCAATCAGTCAATCTACAAGTACTTATGTAAGCACCTACTACGTGCCAAGCACTGCACAGTACTAAACACTGTGTACACAAAGAAAGACAAAAGACAGTCCCTGCCCCTAAGGGATTCTAATGGAGGAGATGACATGCCAACAGTTTCATACAAATAAGCTGAAGGGGAGATATATACCCTGGCATTAAGGAGTACAGGGACAGATTTATCCTAGAAGCTGGGTGGTTGTTGTCTGTGTCTTCCCTTAAGTTCACCACAGTAGGACTACTCAACATGTTGAGTAGCTTCTTTGATTTCTTTGGACATTTCAAGAATACCAATGCAGCACACAGTGTGTCCACTGATTATGTGACTTTCAGTCAAGAAATTGACAAGCATTTATTAGGTACCTACTATGTGGCAGGGACATTGCTAGGTGCTGGGGGTACAAGACCAAAGAACAAAATGATTTCCATTCTCGAGAGTTTACATTCAATTGAGGAAGATAACATGTACATGTATAAGCCTGCATAAAATTTAGTTACAATAAATGTGAGATGGTTTAGGGAGAGAGGGCAGTAGAAAATGGGGGGGGTCAACTTGAGTTTGAGTTCATTTTGAATACAGTAAGGGATGGGGGCATAATGAGAGAAGGGAGATAGACACTTCCATGGCATCCACTGTGTGCCAGGCATCGTGCTAAGTGCTTTACAAATATTAGAAGGTGCTGTTATTATGCTCACTTTACAGGTGAGGAAACTGAGGCAAACAGAGGCTAAGTGACGTATGCAGGGTCACATAGCTAGTGTCTGAAGCTCTATAGTTCAGCACTTCTTAAACTGTGGGTTGTGACACCATATGGGGTCATGAAAAATTTGGCAACAGTAAAGGTTTCTGTAAGCATGATGACCAAAAATTAATTAAAAATCAAAGACGTAATGAATCCAAGGCGTTTCTGGCAGCGCTTGCCCATGCTGTATCAGGCTACTTCACTGCATCCTTGGTTCTGAACACAAAGCATACGCACTTTTCAGTGCATGTGCCCTCAGACCATGCAAATGCCAACAAATGTCACTGAAACTTAAAAAAGGGTTTCAAGTGGAAAAAGCTTAAGAAGCCCTGGTCTATATGAAGTCCAGTTTTCCTGACTCCAGGCACTACACCACCAGCTGCCTTCACAGGTGAGGAGAGAGAACATTTCGAGAGTGAGAGATGGCCAGTACAAAAGTTTAGAGATGAGAGATGAAGCATCATGTGTGATGACCAGCAGGAAGGCAATTTGGTTGAACGGTAGAGGCTTGTTTGAGGTTTCAGAGCTAGTAAATGAGAGTGTGAAAAGTCAAACCCAGAAATTTTGATTGATGGTCTGGTGCTTTCCCCATATACCAACTATTCAGCCACATATGGAATTTTTGACTTCTTTAGACAAGGGAGAAATAATCACCAGAAAGCTGGAAAGAGTGCTTGGACTGTGTCCGTGGGATGAATTTGCAGAAACATCCATTGTTTTGGAAGAGCTGCTTCCACAGAGTCTCTAACTAATGACTGGAAAAGCTTTGCTGTGGTTCAGCTGTGTATGACTCTGTGAGTCTGTATGGGGTTTTCTTAGCAAAGCTACTACAGTGCTTTGCCATTTCCTTCTCCAGTGGAGTAAGGCAGACAGAGATTAAGTGGCTTGCCCAGAGTCACCCAGCAAGTGATTATCTGAGGCTAGATTTGAACTCAGGTCTTCCTGACTCCAGGCCACATTTTCTATCCACTGAGTCATCTAGTTGTCTCAACTGAAAAAGCTAGTGGTATACATACATAGGAACATGAAAGTGTGATTTGTCCAATCCACTAAAGATATTTGAGTTAGAGTGGATTCCAAGGGTGGGGAAGCTTCTGATCTGAGCACCTCCACTTTCCAAAGTCCTAAAGCTGCACTTCCTGAATGGTTAAGTTTGCTGATTTCTGCATTTGAATTATGACTTCAGCAAATTTCATGGATCTCCTGCTAGCTCATGACTAGCTAAATTTCTTTTTGTTGCAAACAGAATTAACAAGGGTACTGTGAACTAAGCCAAAGCAATAATCATGTCGTTGTGTGGTTCAGGTGGTACCTGGCATTTTGTGGAAATGATTAGTTGTTTCTTTAAAAGGGTTATCAGAGAGGTTGCAATGGGGATGCATTGCTTGGATGCTTGGATGCATTGGTCTCGAGGGTCAGCGTAGTTTAGTGGGCAGAATGCTGAACTTTGAGTCAAGAAAACCTATGTTCTTTGACACTCTATAATTAACTACCTGTGTGACCCTGAGCAAGTCACTTAGCCTCTGTGGGACTCATCTGTGAAATGGGAATGTAGGAATAATGATAGTGACAGACTTATAGGCCTATTGAGAGGCTCGAATGAAACTGTTTTGCAAACCTTACGGTCCCCATGTACTTATCAACTACTGACATGAAGAGGTTGGACAAAGGAACCTCTCTTTTCAGCAGCTTGAGGCCAAGGACTCTTTTTGCCTCTCTTTGTATCCTCAGCACATAGCACAGCATCTGTCACAGTCAACACTTAGTTAATCCTTTTTGATGATTGATTTTGCAATTTTATGTATTTTTATCAAGGATGACATAGGTTGTATACACCTAACTGGAAAATGCAACTTATTCTCAACTGATTTCTGTGGGATGCATTATTTTGGTTCTTGGGCTTGTCAATGTTTAAATTCTTCCCTATTTTTTTTCTCCCACTGATCTTGGTCTTCCACTCTGAAAGTGAATAAAAGAAAGCAGAGAAATGCACAGCCTACAGAAGGATGGAGGAGCCAGAAAATTGGGCTCAGCCAGTGGTAGGCTCTCAACCATGATTTCCGTACCATGCCATCCTTCCTATGAGATAAAATTTTTAAAAAGTACTTATCACGGAGCATTCTGGGAAGATGGCGCAGTAGGTCAGAAAATTCCAAGCTCTCGAGATTTTTCCCCGCAAAAGAGTTAAAATAGCACCTTAGGGCAAACAAAGTGCGGGTGGAGACAAAGAAAAATAGGGGCACAACCGAGGTCTTTCTCCGACAGTTTGAGAAGGTCAGAAGAAAAACCCCAGGACTAGGTTTGGTCCTAGAACAGTAAACACCCCCAGGCTAGGTTCCATTTTAACACAAGCCGGGAAGCCACTTAAATAACTAGCGGCGAGACCCGGGGTTAGTTGGTCTGAGAGGCTGGCTCAGCCCCAGCCACTGAAACTTTTCACCCTGGGATAGTGAGGGGAGTTCTGCGTTTGAGCCCAGGAAGACTGCGGGAACCTCTGCAGACCAGGGACGCCAGATTCAGCTGTGTTGTGAGGAGTGGTGGGGTCGAGAAGGACCCAGCACACGCCCGGTGAGTGCAGAAGCGGGGGTGGGGGGGGGGTGGTAGAAAGCCTCTGACTGTGGGCACCTACAGAAGGTTGGCGTTTTGGCTTTGGTTCCAGGCTAGAGGAGAGAACTAAAGATCTGGGGCAAGAGGCACCAGTTCCCATACCCCAGGGCTAGAGGTATTATTATAAAAAAAAAATGCACAGGCAAAGGAGAAAGAATCTAGCTACAGAAACCTATTACAGGAATAGAGATGACCAGGGTTCATCCTCAGAGGAGGACATTGAAGTAAAGAAACTCCGAAAGAGCAACATCAAATGGTCACTTGCCCAAAAAGAATTTATAGAAGATCTTAAAAAACACTTTAAAAATCAAACAACAGAGGTGGAGGAAAAACTAAAAAACAAAACAAAACAAAAAAAAAACTAAAAATAATCCAAGAAAAACAAGAAGGTTATGAAAGGAAAATCAACCAATTAGAAAAGGAGATCCAGAATTGCAAGGAGGAAAATGTCACTTTGAAAATTAGAATTGGGCAAAGTGAAGTCAGTGAAATTATAAGAGATCAAGAAATAATTAAACAAAACATGAATAATGAAAAAAAGAAGAGAAAGTAAAACATCTTTTTTTGTTTGTTTTTGGGCAGGACAATTGGCGTTAAGTGACTTGCCCAAGGTCACACAGCTAGTACATGTGTCAAGTGTCTGAGGCCAGCTTTGAACTAAGGTCCTCCTGACTTCAGGGCCAGTGCTCCACTCACTGCACCACCTAGGTGCCCCAGAAAGTGAAACATCTTATAAGAAAAACAACAGATTTGGAGAATAGATCAAAAAGAGAAAATATAAAAATAGTTGGAGTAACTGAAAGTCATGATGAAAAAAAGAATCTTGATCCAATAATACAAGAAATAATTAAAGAAAAGTGTCCTGAAGCATTAGAACAAGGCAGGGAAGTAGAAATAGAAAAAATCCATCGCACACCACTTAAAAGAGATCCTAGGAGGAAAACTCATAGGAATATCATAGTCAAATTCCCCTGCCCTCCTATTACTTGCTTTCCCCCCTCCAAGGATCCCTCCCCTGTCCTCCCATTCCCATTAATCTAAACACCCTTCACCTATTCCCTCATTCTCCCAGCTCAAGATTAAAATATTAAAAGCGTCAAGATTAAAACAATTCAAATGTGATGGTGCCACAATTAGAATTACACAAGACTTAGCAGCAGAGACATTAAAGGACTGCAGGTCTTGGAACACAACATATAGAAGAGCAAAAGACCTGGGGCTCCAGCCAAAAATATCATACCCTTCAAATTTCAGTATAAAAATGGACATTTAACAAACCCTCAGACTTTCAAGAATTTGTTAAAAAAAATCCTCAACTTAATAGAAGATTCAACATACAAGAACCAAGAGAAACATAAGGTACACACCAAAGACTGACTATAAGGGATTCATAAGAACACACTGCTTACCTTTTATATAACATAAAATGTTAAATGTATGTCTAACATTCTTATTAATAATTGTTGACTTCATAAGAAAGAGGGGGATAAACCTATGATACGAATTTAAAAGCAACTAAATTTAGAAGCAACTAAAACAGTAACTATTTTATACAAAAGAGGTACAAGAAGAAGAAAGGATACAGAGGATTTAGATGGTGGAGGAAGGATGGTAGTTCTGGTAACCTACTTTCATTGGGAATGGGTTTAAGAGGAAACAATACATATATATTTAGAAGAGTATAAAAGTCTTCTAAATTTAGAAGAAATAAAATGATAGGGGTATAGTAGGGGGAAAGGACAAGGGAGGGATTTTTAGAGGGGAGAATGAGGGAATAGGTGAAGGGTGTTTAGATTAATGGGAATGGGAGGACAGGGGAGGGATCCTTGGAGGGGGGAAAGCAAGTAATAGGAGGGCAGGGTGGTTGGTGGCGGAGGGGGGTAGGCAAGTAATAGGAAGGTGATGTAGCAGGTAGAAGTGAAGTAGAGGAGTCAGGAAGGACAGGAAACAAAAGATACGTACAAACATAAAAACAAGGATCAGGAGCAGATTGTGTTTGGGAAAGTAAATGTCTATATATGCGTGTATATATGTATAAGTGTATATGTATATATCTGTATGTGTACGTATATATCAAGACATATCTAAATTATATTGTGGCCTTCTGGGGGGGGGTGGGGAGAGGGAGAAAAAGGACAAAGTTAAAAAGTGCGCAGCAGAGAACAAAAGAAAACACAAGGAAGCAAAGAAAAGATGGACTATTCCCAACACAAGGTGTATTATTTATCATATAGGCTTTCTTGAAATGAAATTTATTGTTACATATTTTGAATCCTCTCCTATGTTCTGCTATGCACATGATATGCTTTTTTCTTTCTTATTGTATATTTAAGTTTCAATATTTAAGTTTATGATATGTTTTTGTTTCTTTTCTCTGTTTTGTATTTGTGTTTTGGTAAAATAAAATAAACTGAAAAAAGTACTTATCACAATGTCTGACATATAGTAGGTGCTATCTAAATGCTCATTTCTTTCCCTATCCATTCTATTCCATTCTAGTCTCTAAGTTCTAGGCTCTGTGTTTGGTGTATAGATATATAAAGATCAAAATGAAACGGTCTGTCTTCTGGTAGTTTACATTTTCCTGGGGGGAGGGTGGTGATAAAACATGTTCATAGGAATTCCTCTGTTCTAAATTTTCAGATGATTCAAAGAGGTGATGTTCTGTTTGTTCTAGTGTTCCCTGACATTAGGTGCTGGATTCCCAATGCTATCTATGGAGGTAGAATTGTGGATGTAGAAAACTGGAGAGACAAGAGCAGCCATTGGGACATGCCCAGATGCCTTGCCCCGCCTTTTTGGTTGCCAGAGACTTGGGCTTGGGGAGATCAGCTCAGAAGGAGATTAAAAAAATACTTCCTTTGGCTCCAATTGTTCGTCCCCTTATGACTCAGCCCCTTAAGAGCCTGTGCTTGGTGAGGGGCACTCTGACCGAGATCTGACATAAAAGGTTAGCTGCTGATTCACGTATTAAAGTGCCCAGTGTGTAGAGGGTGAGAGCGAATATCACATAGTCCATAGTACGCTGAACTTGGAATAGGGAAGACCTGTGTCCAACTCCTGGCAAGTCACTTGACCCCTCAGTGCCTCAGGCAGCTCTGAAAACCTATAAATGACAGAGGAAATCCTGATCTGCAAGGGTAAGTGGAGTTTCCACACTGAAAGTTTCCTTTATCCAATGAAATCACAGATATGAGCCCAAAAAAGGCACAGTGCTTGGCACATAGTAGGCACCTAATGAATGCTTGTGCATTTTCTGATTTATTGCAACATGTAATACATATATATATATGTGTATATATATATATATGTATATATATATATGTGGAAAAATAGCCTTCTGAGCTTACGTGATGAGACAGTAGCAAATGTAACCACAGTAGGGATGGGAATTGGACCTGTGATTCCATTGATACAGAGTACTCCCAGGTGAGGAAATTCCTTCTACAAATGCAGGTTGTCACCTTCTCCACCACTTCTAGTCTTAGAGAGTTGCTGAGAGCATGAGGAAATTGAATGACTTGTCCAGGGTCACACAACCAGCATGTGTTAGAAGTGGGACTTGATCCCAAAATCAGAAAGGAAGGAAATAAGCATTAAGAACCTACTATGTGCTAGACACAGTGCTAAGTGCTTTACAATTATTATCCATTTGATTGTTACCATGTCTCTGGGAGGTAGGTTTTATTATCATCGGCATCTTATAGCTGAGAAAACTGAGGCATACAGATGTTAAATGACTTGTCTAGAGTCATAAAACTAATAAGTGCCTGAGGCAGGATTTGAACTCAGGTCCAGCAGGTTAATCACTAAACCTCCTAACTGCCTCAGGCTATAAAGTGCCCGGAGAAAGGTCAGACAAAATAGCCCGATGAGCTATTCAAAGGGAGCTGGAAGTCACTTGTGCTTTGAGGAATCAAGAAATAATTCAGGGAAGTGCCTTGGATGAAGGGAAGAAGGATAACAGACAAAGGTGAGGCAATGTGGATGCTGTTCCCAAAGTGAGGGGCAGCAGACCAAAAGGTTTGTAGGCACAACCACTCACCCTCAAAATAAATTAAATAAATTCCCAACACAACCAGCAGCAAGGACTTTATCATGGGTCCTAATCTCGTGATGACAGTCAGATTTCCGTGGGGAGAAAGCTTGAGGCAAGTGGTGTTGTATATTAGCTCCAGTGTCATACGACCTGAGTTCAAATGCTGCCTCTGGACAAGTCACCCAACTGCCATGGGCCTCAGTTTCCTTTTTTTGTAATAGAAGGACGTTGGACCACATGGCCACAGACATCCCTTCCAACTCGATGTTTGAGAGCTTAAAAGAGAACCTTAAAAGAAATCTAAGTCTTGCTGATCTGATAGAACAGGAAGAAAGACAACACTCAGTCAATTCTTGATAACACACAATGACTCATTATAAGAGCTTATATACCTTTTCCTTATACAGACATGTTGGAGGCAGTGGTAACCTTTTTATGGAAATTTTATCTGTAAGACTGGATTCGAATCAAACATAAGTGATTTGAAGCTTCTCTGCTCCATTCAGTAGAGAGATTTGAATTGATTGCAAGGAATCATGGAATTGGAGAGTGTTAGAACTGAAAGGGGCCTTAGAGGTCTTTGAACTCTATTTGAGGAAACTGAGGCCCAGAGAAACTCAGTGAGAATAGGTGGAAACGTCCTGAAACCACGCAGCTAATTACTGGCAGAACAGGACTAAATCCTAGGGCTCTGGCCTCCCATTCCAAGGCTGGTCTCTGAATTTGCTCAGGATTTCACATGTAGCATACTTTCCAACATTGGCCCCAGATGCTGGGTGCTCCAGAGGGATGCCCATGTGCATTATACTCTAATTTCTAGCATGGTATCATACTCTTTCAAGTCAGAGAGGATGTTTTATTAATCACACTTGTTTTTATCTCTCTCTACATCTTACCTTTCACAGAAGACAGTTGTTTAGATATTGGAATGCTGTCAATGAAAATGAAAGCTGGATTAAGATTCAGGGAGATTTAATTGGGAGATTGCCATGAAAAAAAAAATGAAAACAAAAAACCAACCCATCAACAAATTTCTACTTTCTTTCATGTAAACTATGATATGACCATGGCCTATTTAATCTTTTTTTCTTTCCCAAAAACCACAGAGCAAACCAGAAACAGCTCCCATTCTTGAAGTCTCTGTTAAAGACAGTACCCAATATGATAGAAGAGGGAAATGATTCTTTTTTCTCCCACTTGGAATCAATGGACATATTTTACACATTTGAATAGGCTGAAATAAGTTCCTCTTGCCATGGGTCAGTTGAGATGGCTTGTTTATCTTGCAGTAGATTTTATCTGGAAAATCATTAACAAAATTCTTCAACCTCAAATATTTCCCAGGAGGTGAGTTACATTAACTTGGGTTAATCAGATCATTCTCAGTTAATGGAGAGAAAAGGGTTTTTTGTTTTTAATTCTTTTTGAGGTCAAAGCTGCAAGACAGTCCTTGTGCTCTTTCAGTTCAATTTAAAGGTGAATTACTCGGTTAAAAGGCTCCAAGCTTGCAATCTACAAGCTTTGAGGCCTTTGACATTATTAACTCTTGGTACTGGAGCAGCAGGTCAGAATGAAAATGGAAGTGAAGAGGGACCACTGACCTTTTCGGCATCGTTGGAGGCAGGGAGGTTGCTGTAGGGGATGCCGAAGGATGGGCTTCCCCTCCGGAGCAGAGCTTTTGATCCCTAGTGCTGATGGTGCAGCCACACATTCTCTGGCCTCTTGTTGTCCCTGATCATCCCTAGGCAACAGCAACTAAGGGAGCTGACACAAGTGTGAGTGCTGTGTATACCATGGAAGAACAGAGGGCTGTATAATGAGCATACAAGCCCTGAAAATGCAACTTTCAGGCAATCTAAATAAACTCAACACACCAACCTGTGTGATAGATTGGGGGCAGTGTTAGAGATGAGTACAGTAATAAAGCCTGTCTGAGAATATCGTTGCACATTATAAATGTATCAAAGAGGCAACATGGTGTAATGAATGGCAAGCTAGCCTTAGAGTCTGGAAGAACTGGAGTCGACAATATCCAGTGGTGTCCTGGAGCTGGCCTCTGACTGGTGGGATAGAGGCAACTGTTCTGTGTGCCAGACACTGTGCTTAATGCTGGAGGTACAGTGACAAAAGTGATTTCACAAATAGTCCCTGCCCTCAGGGAGGTTCCTTTGAATGGAGGAGACAATATGAAGACAAAAGTATGTGCAGAATATATTCAAAATGAATACAGGGTAGTTTTGGGGGGAGCCAGTGCCAGCTACTGGGGAGACAAGGAAGGGATGAGAAGATATGAAGGGATTAAGACCTACACAGATGGAGGGAGTGCCCACATCAGGCTTAATACTTTGTGCTTCTCTTTCTACACTCTATGGCCCAGCCAAACTGCTTTCCTTCTGTTCTTCCCAGGGTGCTCTATCTCCCACCCCTGTGTCTTTGCCCATGCTATTCCTTATGCCTTGAGTGCCCTTTCTCCTTGTCTTTGTTTCTTAAGATCCATAGCTTCCTCCAAAGTTCTTTTTGGGCCGCTTCATATGGTGACCTTTCTTATTCTCCTCTCCACTAGCCCCCCGTTAGCACAATCTTTCTGTGTCTATATCTTTGTCCATCTATCTGTCTGTCTTCTTCTGCCTTATCCCTGTCTCTCTGTCTCTTTCATCTCTATCTCTATCTCTATCTTTTTCTGTCTCTCTGTCTCCCTCTGGAAATTACCTTATATTACTTTGTATTTCCTTAGTTGTAAAGAAGTTGCTTCCTCTTTCTCCACCCCCTGCTTGTGTCACCTGCACACAGCAGGGGCTTAATAAGTGCTGGCTGAATGGTTCAATTATGTAGCAAGTCTCCCCTGTAAGCAGCAGTGGATAGTGGAGATTATACTGCTGGGCACCATGGCTTAAGAAGGACAGTGATTAAGCAGAGAGTGTTCGGAGCAGGGCAGTCAGCACGGTGAAGGGCATGGAGTCCATGTCACATGAGGAAATGGGATCATTTAGCCCAGAGAACAGCAGGCTCGGGGGGAGAGAGGAAGAAGGAGTGAGTGCGTGGTGGCTGTCTTCAAGTCCCTGAATGCTGTTATAATGAAAAGGAATCAGACTCACTCCATTTGGCTTCAGAGGGCAGATCTAGAGGCAGTGGAGGGAAGTCGAATAAAGGTGGATTTAGGTTTGATGTCAGAGAAGGGAAAGGGGATAGGCATTTATGTTGCACCTACTGTATACCCGGCACTGTGTTAAGTGCTGTTACAAACATTATATCGTTTGATCCTCACAACAGCCCTGAGAGGTAGGCATCATTATTCCCATTTCACAGATGATGAAACTGTAGCAATCTAAGGTGAAGTGACTTGCCCAGGGTCCTACAGCTAGTAAGTGTCTGAGGCTGGATTTGAATTCAGGTCTTCCTGATTCTAAACCCAATGTTCCATTGCTTGATGTGCCACTAATTGCCTCCTGATGGCAGGAAAAACTTCAAAGAATTAAAGCTGTCTTCAGATGGGCTGGGCTGCCTCCAGGGGTGGTGGTCCTTGGAGGTCCTCAAGTGGAGACTGGATGACCACCTGTTGAATATATTATATTGGGAATTCCTTTAGGGTGTGGATTGGACACAGCAGCCTCAGAGATCTCCAGCTCTGAAATTCTGTCATTCGATGAGTTGAGAAGAATCAGATTGAAATCTTGCCTCTGATACTTATTAGCAGTGTTAACCCTGGCAAAACCATTGAATCTCTTCAAGTTTCACTTTCCACAACTGTAAAATCGGCATCATAGTAGTATCTACTTTGCAGGGTTGCTGAGAAGATCAATTAAGATCACATATGTGCATTGTCTCTGGAGTCAGAGGTCCAAATCTGGCCCATGACACTTAGCTCCTGTGTGACCTTGGTCTCAGCTTCCTCATCTGTAAAGTGAGGCAGTTGGGCTAAGTGGGCTCCAAGGCTTCTTGTCGCTCCAGATCTATGGATCCCATCAATCTATATCAAGCACTTTGCCAACCTTTAAATGTCATATAAACGTGAGCCAATAAACTTCTGCTTGGCAGAATTCATCACAGGTACTACGTGGGTGTTTTTACCCTGAATGAGTCCCCTATTTTCTGGTCCTTGGAGTGAGAATAGGTGGGCACGTGCTAATGATAACTCACATTTCCATAGCAGTGTGCCATCACAACATGCTTTGCAGACATCATCACATGCACTGGGTGGGTGGTGAGGAGGCTCTGTACGAATGCCCGGGATGTCCTCCTGCTCCATTCTAGTGGCCAGTTCCTCCTACACTTGGGCAGGGAAATAGATTCATTTTGCCTTTTGGGAAGCAGACTTAGCAATATTGCATTTACATATTTTATGCAAGAGTTCTACATCATTTTTTAATGAGCCAGCTGTTTTGAATTTGTTGTCCTGAAGCCATTGAGCATCATGACCAATAGAAGAGGACTGAGTGACTAGAGTCCACTTCCTAGGTCCGATCTTCGGTTAAAGGACATGGATCCCCAACGTAGCCAGACTGTGACTCTATGACCCATGGCATACAAAGACACCAGTAGCAGATGGCCTGGGGAATTGACATACCTTCCTTATCTTGGGCTAGCTCAGTTCCTCAAAGCTGATGAATAAGGAGACTTAACCAGTTTTACTCTCCTTGGATTTTAATTATCTCAAAAAATGAGAAAAGGAGCTCTTACTTTTCCATTTGAGAGTTACTCAGATATTTCTGAACTTTGTTTTAGAGCTTTTCGGGAACTTTGGACAATCAAAAGTACCTTTGGGGGAAGGGGAGGCCTCACTTGTGAATGAAGTATGTGTAATGTGTATCAATTAACACAGCAAATTAAACAAGAATCTAGAAATTGTTACTTTTATTAATCATCCAGAGATGACTGATTTAGTGGATAGGACACTGGACCCAGCGACAGAGAGAACTGGGTTCAAATCTTGCCGCTGGCACTTAATAGCTTGATGACCCTATAAAAGTCAAATTCTGAACCTCCGTTTCCTTATCTGTAAAATGCAGATAATAAGAGTGCCTACCTACTTCATACTTACCTCACAGGGTTATCATGAGAATCAAAGAGAGGATGCAGGAAGCTGGCATCTTATCATGATGCCAGAAAGCACCTCAGAAGTCTAGTCAGGAAATAGAGGCCCTCAAAAGGAAAGTGATTTATCTAAGGTGACAGCAAAAGGAAGCATGGTTTCAGAGAAGCATAAAAGACATGAATAGATGCAGAGCAAAGTAGAATCAGGACAACATAAACAGTCACAACAATATCATTAGCAGCATGTGAATTAACATTCTCTTACCCTGTTCTTTCTACTGTGCCACCTTTGACAGCCAGGTCACCTAGTAAAAAGATCAACCACTTCTGATACATCTAGTGTCAGGGGCAAGTCAGATGCCAGCACCCTGTTAGTTGAGATTCAATTGTAACATGAAATAAGGCACTCAAAAGCCATTGAATAGTTAACAAATGGGGATTTATTTTTGTCTTAATATAAGAAATGTTTGCAACAAGCAATGACACTTAGTTTCTATAGATTTGTTCCCCTTTTATCTCCATATAGAGATATGTCTGGTCAGCAGGGTGGGGTAGTGACTCACATGGTCTATAAACACCCACTAAGTTGGAGACTGCAAGTGGGTAGGACTTTTTATGCCCTTAGGTGATTAGGAAGCTGACTCAAAAGAGAAAGGGAAAATTCAGATCCTGAAATAGCTTTGTTCCCTTTCAAGGAAATCTAATCTCTGTTGTAGGAAAATGGAGAAACCCTCATCCTATTACACCAAGTGCCAGAGATAGAAAGTCTTTGCCATTTTGGCTAAGCCAGACATTAATTGGTGATCTCAGACTTTATGAGTGGGATATAGAAGCACTTGAGGGAAAAATCTCATTGAGATCCCTATAATATTTGGAGAGGTCTGACTGATACAGTCAAAATGTGGCTTGTGGTGGATGAGAAAGGCTACCTTGCTTCTACTAAAGTGGTAGCTAATTTGGAAGAAAAAGCATTCATTTTGAGGATAAAAAGATTAAATACAGTTGATAGTATGGAATTTTTCAGTTTCTAAGGGGAATTATATCTAGAATTCATTTCATTCATTCAGTCCCCTAACAAGACTTAAGAGCAGAGGATTTTGTGTTATCTACTTTGTATCTCGCCAGCATTTGCTTTTTCTTGTTGTTGTTTACATCTACATTGTTGTAGTAACTGTATGTGTTATTCTCTTGGTTCTGCTTTCTTCATACTGTATCATTTCATATGTTTTCCTATGCTTCTCTGAATCCTTCACAGTCATCTTTTTTAATGTCAATTATCATTGCTCATCCTTCATTTTTTTAATTAGATTTTTTATTTTTAGTTTACAACACTTAGTTCTACATGTTGTTGAGTTTCAAATTTTCTTCCCTTACCTCCCCTCACCCCAAAATGGAATGCAGTCTGATATAGATTCTACATAAACCTTCGCATTAAACTTATTTACACAATAGTCAAGTTGCAAAGAAGAATTGCGACCAATGCAATGAATTGTGAAAGAAAAGAAACAAAACCAAAAAAGAAGAAAAAAAAGAAAGCAAATAGTTTGCCTTAGTCTGCACTCAGACTCCGCAGTTCTTTCTCTGGATGTAGCCAGCTCTCTCCATCATGAGTACTTTGGAGCTGTCTTTGAGCCTTGTACTGCTGAGGAGAGCCAAGTATATCAAAGTTAGTCATTGCAAAATCAATATGTCTGTGGTTGTGTACAATGTTCTCCTGGTTCTGCTCCTCTCACTCAGCATCATATCATATAGGTCTTTCCAGATTATTATGAAGTCCGTATCTTTTCCATTTCTTATAGCACAATAGTATTCCATTACATTCATATACCACAATTTGTTTAGCCATTCCCCAATTGATGGGCATCCCCTTGATTTCCAATTCTTTGCTACCACAAAAAGAGCTGCTATAAATATTTTTGTACATATAGGTCCCTTTCCCACTTGAGAGATCTCTTTGGGATATAGCCCTAGGAGTGGTATTGCTGGGTCAAAGGATATGCACATTTTTATAGCCCTTTGGGCATAGTTCCAAATTGCTCTCCAGAATGGCTGGATCAGTTCACAACTCCACCAGCAACGTAACAGGGTTCCAATTTTCCCACATCCTCTCCAGCATTTATCATTTTCCTGTATTGTCATGTTAGACAATCTGACAGGAGAGATGTGGTACCTAAGAGTTGTTTTGTTTTGCATTTCTCTAATCAATGGGGATTTAGAGCTTTTTTCATATGCCTATAGATATCTTTAATTTCTTCCTCTGAAAACTGCCTGTTCATATCCTTTGACCATTTCTCAATTGGGGAATGGCTTTTATTCTTATAAATTTGGCTCAGTTCCCTGTATATTTTAGATATAAGGCCTTTATCAGAAACATTGGTTGTAAAGATTTTCTCCCAATTTTCTGCTTCCCTCCTAATGTTTGTTGCATTGACTTTGTTTGTACAAAAACTTTTCACTTTAACATAATCAAAATTATCCATTTTGCATTTTGTAATGCTCTCTATCTTTTGTTGGGCCATGAATTCTTCCCTTTCCCATTAATCTGATAGGTAAACTATTCCTTGCTTTCCCAAATTGCCTATAGTATCAAAGGTCTGTGGGGGTTTTCCCCCCCTGTTTACCTTTTTACATGTCTCTCAAGTTTTGTATTTGGAGATCACATTTTCCATTGCATTATGGCCTTTTCATCAGGGAGGTCTGGAATTCCCTTATTTCATTGGATGTCCATCTCCTGGCCTGAAAAATTATGCTCAATTTTGCTGGGTAGTTGATTGATGGTTGTAGTCCAAGCTCCTTTGCCCTTCACAATATCATATTCCAATTTCTTCTGTCATTTAATATAGAAGCTTAAAGATTGTGCGTGCTCCTGAGTGTAGTTCTGTGATATTTGAATTGTTTGTTTTTGGCTGCTTGCAATATTTTCTCCTTGACTTGATAATTCTGAAATTTGGCTATAATATTTCTTGGAGTTTTCAATTTGGGATCTCTTTCAGGGGGGTGATCGGTGGATTCTTTCAATGACTAATTTCCCCTCTGGTTCTAGGACCTCTGGGCAGTTATGTTTGATAATTTCTTGGAAGATACTGTCCAGGCTCTTTTTTTTTATCGTGGCTTTCTGGTAGAGCAATAATTCTTAAATTGTCTCTCCTGGATCTGTTTTCCAGGTCAGTTGTTTTTCCAATCATATATTTCACATTTTCTTCTATTTTTTCATTCTTTACATTTTGTTTGACTACTTCTTGATGACTCACGGAGCCATTAGATTCCACTTGCTCAATTCTAATTTTTAATGAATTGCTGTCTTTGTTTTGCTTTTGAGTCTCCTTTTCCAATTGGTTGATTTTACCTTTCAGGATGTCATTTTCTCTATTTAGATTCTGAATATCCTTAGCCATTTCAACAATCTTACTTTTTAAAGATGTGATTTCATCAGTGGTTTTTTTTTCCAGTTTTTCCTTTACTTCCCTAATTTGGTTTTTAAAATGCTCCTTTAGCTCTTACAGGAATGCTTTTTGGGCTTGAGACCAGTTCACACTCCCTTTTGAGGTATCAGATGTGGGTATAGAGTCAATGCTGTCCTCTTCCGAATTGGTATTTTGATCTTCCCTGTCTCCATAAAAAGAATCAATGGTCCTTGTTTTTTTCATGTTCTTCTTCATGTTGGTTAGCTTTTTCCTGACTTTACAGTGGATTTCTGCTCTTGGAGCTCAGGGAACTCTGTCCCGGGTTTCTTGTTCTGGGAACTGTGAGCCTAGTTACTGGTTTTATGTATTGTGGCCTGCGATTTCCTGAGGTGTAGGGGAGGAGTCGTCTGGCTTCCGGAAGTCTCCTCTTCCAATGGGGCTGCTCTTCAGCATGGGTGGTTTCAGCCTTTGTCTGTGCTGGTGTCTGCCACTTCCCTTGCCTGTGCAAAGGCACATCTTGGTTAATAGTGTTGACCCTTGCTCACTTCACCCTTCTGGGACTCAGGAATTCCCACTCTTTGGCTACTGAAGCCCCACTTCTGTCTCCTCTATTCCAGGGTTTTTCCTGCAGTATTCTCTCTGGTTCAGGGAGGGTGGGATGAGAGCCGTTTACCTGGACATTATGTCTCCCAAAAGTTCAAGAAGGCCAGTTTCAAACCTTTGGTCTGCAAGCCTCAAGATTAGATGTCTCGTGGCTACAGGCACTGCTCTGCCGCCTTCCATTGCTTTGATAGACTCCCATCCTGTGTTGGGAGGCCTGGGGGTCTCTGCTGGTTTTGGGCACACAGCTTCCTCCGAGCCTGGATCGCTGGCTGGTTTCCGAAGCTGCTTCCACTTTGGTGTGGTCTGGGTGAGCCAGGAGCTCTCCCAGCCTACAGATCTGTCCTGTCGACCTGGTGGACTCTCCTGGCTTGGAAATTTGCCCCATTCAGTCTACTAGTGGCTTCTAACTCTCTCAAATCTGCTCAGATTCACTTTTTTTAGAGGTACCTGATAGAACTTGTGAGAGAGCTCCAGTAAGACACTGTTTATGTGTGGCCATCTTGGCTCCACCCCCCATCCTTCATTTTTGAAGAGGATCAATGACATCATGGAGTTATACCTTGACTTATGTGTGAATTGCATTTAAGTGAGGCAGAGTTCTATAAAGTTGTCAACCTCACTCTCTCTTTTCCAGTCATTGAAGTCTAGTAGCAAGACAAAAATCAAGATGATTGGCAATGGTGCAGGATGCAGTGGATAACTTTGATATATTCGATGTTTGACCAAACTCTAAGTGCTTTACAGCTCCTGCTTTGGCTTCCTTCATGGCCATTGGAACAAATTGTTCTCAACCCATTTCACTAGGGGCAGTCTTCACAAGCTTGGAATAGATATACCCCCAACCTTATCAGTGGGTTTAAGGCCTGTTAGCTACCATCGGCCTGGTTTAGCCCATCTGCTGACATGATTTTACTGTGTCATGTCTGCTGCACATGCCACAGCTTCTTGGAGCCACAAGTGAAAGCTGGATGGTAGAGAGACATCAAAGATGGAGGAACAGCCCTGAAAAGGGCTCACCAAGTCCTCATATTAGAGATTCTAGTAATTTCGTTTTAGAGGATGTGATTTAACTCATAATAATACAGAGTTCACATAAAAATAATATTTCAAAAATGTTTTAATACCTTTATTTGACTTATTTAATTTAATTAATTTATTTGACTGATTTAATACCTTTTAATACCTTTATTTGACTTCCACTTACTCGATGAAGCAGAACTATATGATAGATGAGGAAAATGAGGGTTAGGAGATTAGAGGCTTGCTTAATTTCCCAATGCTATTAGGTGGCAGAACCAAGGCTCAAACCCAAGTTTTTGTTTTATTCCATGTACAGACAGACTTGATTTATGGTAGCTCTAAGTTTGCATAGTAGGATAATTGTCAAATGTGAAATTTGGAAAGGCCTTTAGAGAACATAATGCATAGAAAAAGAAATCGAGAGTCAGAAAGTTAGTTACTCAAGGTTACACAGTGATCTAGTGGCAGAGCTGAGATTAGAAAACAAGTCTATAGAATCTTACTCAACTATTCTTTTCCCAACAATAACAAACTAGATTTGAAACACTGTACTATACCGTGAGTCAGGTTTTCCATGGGGCATGAGTTGTATCTGTGGGCTCATCATTTTTAAAAAATCATAGATATAAAATCCAAAATGAGTGAAAATGTGTCTTCTACATTGAATGTTTGAAATTGGACAAAAATAAACAATAGAATTGTAAATAGAAATAGCCAGTCTTGAGACCAAGAAAAACATAAATACTTCAGTGGATTCTGTCTTGAGGAATTCTAATTTCCATATTTGTGCATGTGTGTTTTCTTCTGAGATTTTTGCCTAGGAAAACTTAAAAGCAGTGCAGTCCATTACATTCCCTAGTACCTGTCACCATGATTAATTGTTACATTGCACACTAGTTCAAGAAAAGCCCACCACTCACTTTGAAATTCGCTGATTCCTGTCTATCTTTCAAGAAGCACATACTATATAAAAATTATACCCGAATGAGGGCTTCTTAATGGTATTCCCATTACCATCCATCACTATCCTTCATATTGAATCTGTCAGTGTTCCCATTTCTTCATATACCCTGGAATTTGCCCTTCGTGGTTGGCACAATCTTACTTATTACATTTTATGGCAAGATGAGGTGAGACATTGTCATTGAATGAGAAGGTTTCAAACTTCCCTACTTTTGTGAAGTACACCACCATCCTTCCAGTCATCTAGGTTTGTCACCTTAGGTTCCTTCTCAATGAGTCATTCTCCCTCACTCTACATATCCCATCAATTATCATGTCTTGTTGATTCTACATCCACAATATCTTTTTCACCTGACTCTTCATCTTCGTTCTTGTAGCCACCACCTCAGTTCAAGGCCTCATCTCTTGCCTCGATTCTTGCACGAGCCTCCAAATTGGTCTCTCTACCTTGACTCTCTCCCTTTTCAATACATCCTTTATTTGGCCATCAAAGTGATTTTCTTAAAGTACAAGCCCATCCCTGTCCCTTATCACTCATTAAGCTATAGTCACTCCCTATTACTTTGCGGAAAAAATACAAACTTGTCCCTTTGTCATTTACAACCTTTATGACTTGACTCCAACTTATCTTGTCTAGTCTTGTCACATGCTCTATATTCCCATCAGACTGATGCTCTTTGTTTTGCAGTTGTGACACAATCTCCCATCTCTGTGCTTTTGTACAGGGTGCCCTTATGTTTGACGTATACTCCATCCTCACTTTTGCCTCTTAGAATCCCTGGTTTTCTTAGAAGCTCAGCTTAAGCACCATCTCTTAGAAGCCGATCCACTGATCCATCCCTCTGGCCCAGCAGCTGGTGGATGCCTTCTACATAAAATTACCAATACATCTATCCTCATATGCTTATCTGTATATTTGTAAGCTCCTCAAGGACAGGCTTTATTTCATTTTTGTCTTTTTTGTCCCAGTGCTTCAGACATAGGAGGCATCTTATGCATATTTGTTTAGTGAGTGATGGATTCTCAGGTTTTAGCTGTCCCAGAAGCCTATCATAGTTAATTTCCCCCAAATGATATGATCATAGAACACTATGGTTTCAGAAGAATCAGAATTTCAGGGGATCCAAAACACAATGGAAGGCTGCATGACGAGCAGAAATAGGTTGAAGCATATCACCAAGGTGGATGTGTGTAAGAAGTGTAAAAGATGTCATACCACTGCCGTCACCTCCACCACTATCACAACTACCACTACCACCACCACCTTCTTCACCACCATGACCACCACCTCCACCACCACCACTGTAGTTGTCCTTGTCATCCTACTCTTCCTTGTCCTCCTTCTTATCATCATCATCATCCTCATCTTCATAACAGCTAGCATTTTTATAGTACTTTGAGATGAAAAGTGCTTTACAAATATTTCTCCTTTAATCCTCATTATATCTCTGTGGAGTAGATGCTATTATTTTCCCCTCTTTTATAGATGAGGAAACTGAGAATCATATAGCTAGTAACTTTCTGAGCCAGAATTTGATCCTATGTCCTGACTCGCAGCCTATCGCTCTATCTGATGTATAAGACCAGAAAGAAATGAGGGCCATATATAGTCAATTACAGTGGTGTTCACATTATATCATAAGAAGAGGGAGACTTCTAGGGGAACTGATGGATCCTTTAGGGTAGAAATATGGAAAAAACAAAGGTCAGAAGGCCACAATATTTAAATGAGCCATTTTTTACAGGCTGAGATACATGTAGGTCCCAGATTAGTGGGAACAATCAATCTCCTGAAATGGTGGCATTATTGGAATCACACTACGCATTTCCATTGGGCTATAGTCAATTTGCATACTTTAACTTCAATGAGTGTGAATCTGAAAACATATCCAATACTCTAGGGGATTCATTATTCACACTGACCAATCAATTGCTAAAAAATATTAAGAGGCTAACATGTGCCAAGCATTGTGCTAACCAGGACCTAGCTATAGGTCATTGGAGGAGAGGAACAAGCAGCACATGTACATTTTTTCTTTTTGAAAACACTAGACAGAGCTATGGGAATCATTATTGAATGGGACCCTCCCCCAGTTCATCTGTTGTGTGAGTCTGCGTGTCTCTCCTGGCATCAGTCTGTTTAGAACTTGTATGAGAGAGACTCATTTCATATGAGATTAGCCCCGTATTAGTCTAATTAGACTCACATAAGTAGGTAGGGCTTTGGTGGTCTCCTGTCTCTACTTTTCAGCTACATCATTTAGGGAAGAAGATAGAATTCTCACATACTGCTTGACAACTTAAAAATTAGTTTCCATGGTACCCAACAACTAGTTTGAGTGACTTCCCCAGAAAATTGTCTTGCAGTTACTTTATAGACCAGGAGTTCCTAAAATGAGGTCCGTGAACATTTTTTCTTAATCTGATAACTGCATTTTTAATATAATTACTTTCCTTTGGATTTTCCATGTATTTTATTTTATGAATTTGAAAATGTTATTTTGAGAAGGGGTTCATAGTCTTCCCTTGACTAACTGCCTAAGGGGTCCATAACACACGCACACACACACACATACACACACACACACACACCATTAAGAACCACTCATATCGCTAAAACATTTCTTTTTATTTCTTTCTCTATTATTTAAAATTGAAATGTTAGCAGGCAGGGCTGGATAATCTACACAAAAAATCTGGACAGCTCCTAAGATAGCTAGTCATTAGGGCCACAGATAGAGGGGAAGGTATGGTGCAGTGGATAGAGTGCTGGAGCTGGATTTTGGAAGATTCTTCTTCCTGAGTTCAAATCTGACCTCAGATACTTAGTGTCTGTGTGACCCTGGCCAAGTCACTTAACCCTGTTTGCCTTAGTTTTGTCATCTGTAGAGTGGACTGGAGAAGGAAATGATAAAGTATCTTTGCCAAGAAAACCTGAAATGGGGTCATAAAGAATTGGACTTGACTGAAATGACTGAACAGCAATGATGTCCTTGCTGCTCAGTGCATTGAAATTCAAATCAGTTCAATTCAAGAGATGTTTACTGAAGTTTTATTATGCTTTTAATGCTCAGTGAGGTGCCATTCCTTCCTCTCTAAGGGAAGAAAGGAAAAGGAAAAAGCAAAAAATATGCAAATTCTCCCATTGGAAGCTTGATCAGGAAGTCAAAGGAACTTATTTATGGTTGTTTGATACTACTACCACCACCACCACCACCACCACCACCACCACTACTATTACTGCAACTACAACTGCTCCTGCTACTACTATCACTGTATTGCCGTGTTATTGTTTTTGTTGTTCAGTCATGTCCAACACTTCCTGACTAACCCAGTGCTGTATCTACTCTGCTACCCAGCTGCCCTTATCCTATCACTGTATTACACTGATACAACTGTAAAGTTTGCAGAGCACTTTGTGTATATTATTTCATTTGAACCTCACCACCTTGTGAAGCAGGGTGTATCCGTTCCCATTCCATGTCATGGCATCACCTCCCTGATGTCAAGGTCCTCTTCGAGAATGAAGAACGAACAACAGTAACAACAGCTGAGGAAACTGAGTCTCAGAGAGGTTAGGTGGCTTGCCCACAATCACCCAGCTAAGTGAGTATCAGAGGTAAGATTTAAGCCTAGGTGTCCTGATCCCAAACCCAGCTTGCCATACATGCCTTCATGCTGCCTTTGTGCTGTAGAGAACGTGGGCTTCCAAATCTGATCCCTTTGGTGCCCATGTTAAGCATTTACCTTCCGAATGACCTGTTCGATTCTTCTAGGAAAAATAGTGGTTGTTATCTCTAGGGGCTAATGTTTACTGTAGTTGGCTTTGAGTCCCAGGAGAGAGTGCCGTGCCATTATTCTTGGATGTGCTCAGCCAGTGGAGAGAAAGAGATAAGGGCAGAAGTTTATGGAGATAACATTAATGCTGACCTGCAGAAAGGTTGAAAATGAAGACTGTAATAACATTGTTTGAAAGCGCTAAATAAGCCAACATTTGATGTTAAGACTTGGAATTCAACGCTGGAATTCAGTCCTTGCAGACTGCATGGCCAACCTGTCAGTGTTTCAACAAAACTCCTCATGGCAATCATCCACAAAATGCTGTTTTCAGTTTCAGTTTCTTGAGAAAAGGTTGTCAGTGAAGGGCCCCAATGATGTGTAACAGCGGTAACAAAGACTGTTTGTGACCCCACTGTTGGGAATGGAAAGCAGAGAGCAGGATCTCTTGGAGCTCTACCAGCTACTGTCACTTGGCGGGGCACATGACCTCAGAGGGCTATATAAATGTGGATGATGATGATGGTTGTGGTGCAGACCAGGACGCATGAAATTTTATGTCTTCTTTCCATGCTTTTGTGTAAGCCGTGCCCCATGCCTGGAATGCCCTACCTTCTCATCTACACCCCGTAGAGTCCTGAGCTTCGTTCAAAGCCAGCTCAAGTGCAGCCTCCCTGAAGAACGCTTTCCTAATCTCCTCCTCCCTGCACTGATGGTCCCCCCATCCCATCCCCCAAGCCTTCCCCATCTGCCATTCAAATTACCTTGGTGTATATATACATATATATAATATGTATATATATATATGTATGTATATATATACACACATATATATACATATATACACACACATATATGTATATACACACAACACAGATATATACATACATACGTACATACATATATACATATATATTTGCTATATTATATATTCTCTATTTCTATATATTTCTATCTATTCTATTTATCTATTCTGTTCTATGTGTATATATATGTATATCATATGTATGTAAAGTACATTATGGGCTGATAGCAATGATGCCTGAGGGTCTAGAGGGCTTAATAGATGGGCCTCATGGTCATCAGTCAATCAATCAATTAACAAATAGTTATTAACTGCCCCAATATATGCCAGACACTATGGTAGGTGCTGGGGATACAACCATGTTACCAGAAAGGTCATAGTTTGGATTCCTTTCTCATGCATGGTAAGTGGTCATATCTGCCCGGTCCATGCAGCCTAAGAACCCTGGGCTTTGTCATCCTCTCTGCTGCAGGACCATCTGAATTATCTCCCCCAGTTAGAATGTGAGCGACATGAAAGCAGGATCTATCTGGTTTGAATTTGTATCAGCAGTGCTTAGCACAGTGCTTGGTAGATAGCAAGCACTTAATATACACTTTTTATTTCATTCATTTATTCATTAATTCATTCATGTTTTTTCCTTCAATAGAATGGAAGCTCCTAAGGGCAGGCACACTAGCTCAGTGGAGAGAGCACTGGACCAGGAGTCAGGGAGACCTGAGTTCAAATTCAACCTCAGACTAGCTGTGTGACCCTGGGCAAGGCACTTAACTGTCATTTGTCTTAATTCACTGCAGAAGGAAATGGCAAAACACTCCATTATCTTTGCCAAGAAAATCCCATGAATAGCATGGTCCATAGAATCACAAAGAGTCAGGCATGAATAAATGACTGAACAGTAGGTGCTTAATAAATGCTTTCTAATTTGAATTTTCTTTTATACACAAAGTAACATGCTATTCAGAGGGGAATAGGTTGCTTTTAGCCAACACCAAATAGTTAACTCACTTGTATTTGTGTTCTCAGTGCCTAGTGCAGTGCCTGACACATAATAAGGGTTGAATCAATGTTTGCTCTATCATCTCTCCCTCCCTCCCTCCCTTTCTCTCTCTCTCTTTCTCTGTCTCTCTCCCTCCCTCCCTCCCTGTCTCTCTCTCTTTCTCTCTCTCTCTGTCTCTTTCTCTGTCTCTCTGTCCCTGTCTCTCTGTCTCTCTCTCACCCCCCATTTCTCTGTATCCATCAATCATCTCTCTCTCTCTCTCTCTCTCTCTCTCTCTCTCTCTCTCTTTCTCTATCTTTCTCTCTCTCATAAGAATAACAATGTCTACTTTCTTCTTAGAAGGCCTTCTTTACATTTATTTTCTCTCTAAAGTACATTTTGAGAAAATGACAGAGGTTGCTAGATTTTTTCTGCATCTGAGGTGAGGCTCCTTTGTTGTGGATATAAATAATAATCTCATGAAGTGAGGAGGGAGGTGCTGGCTGAGCTCAGCTGCTCTGTCTCTGACTGGCCGTCATACTGGGGGGAAACAAGACAGATTATGAATCTGGCCCCACTCACGAGGCTCCTCAATCCTACACAAGGTGCTCAATTGGGACTTTCCATTGATTTCTCATAAGAGGTTTGCTGTTACATTTTCTTTCTGGCAACTTGGACCCAACTTTTGAAAATGTTAGAGATGTATTTCATTTTTCAAATCAGAAGCTTCCCTGGGTATTCTGTTCTCTTCTAATGACTCAGAATGAGAACAGAAGGAATTGCTTTTACAGAGTATTTGATCTTTCACCACATGTCAGAATGTGTCTAACCCCCATATCCTTATCATGTACATCCCAGAACTCCCCAGTGGCTCATTTTAGGGAAATCCATCATGCAGTCAATGATTGTTTCCCCTCAGATGAAGTCTTTATTTGATTTTATTTCAATTAGCAAGCATTTGATTTATCTTCTTCCCAGCTCCTGTATAAAAAAGAAAAGCAAAATCATTGTAACAAATATGTATAGTCAAGTAAAACAAATTCCCATATTAAGTCTTAAATTACATTTCCAGAAATGTGAGCTTTATAGACATTATTTCAAGGCAAAGCTATAATTAGCACGGGGAGAACAAGGTCTTTATCGCAGGACAGAAATACTTGGAGGGTAACCCTTCCTCCTCACTGTAACCTTTGTTCCTGTGCCTTGACTCATGGTCCTCCATTGGATTGTGGTGCAAACACTGCCTGGTCCATTTCCCCTAATTCCTTGGGCCCCCTTTGCTACGAAACCTTCTCCTTGGGTCTATCTTTTCCACAACCTCCATGAGGCTAACGGCATGATGCACCCAGGAGAGAGCAGAAACACAATAACCAGCAAAATAGAGCATGTTACATCACCAGATGATCTTAGCAGTCCTGTAACTTTGAAGGCAGGAGGCAACACACCATGCATGTGCTCTGTTCTCTAAATGTGTGTCTTTCCACACAGAAGCCCTGGGATGTGATCCTTATATATGTCTGCTATCACTGTTGATGCTGTTTGTATTTGTGGGAGGAGGTGGTACAGGTTTATAGGAGGATTATTATTTTGGTACTTTTCTACCCAAGATTTTTTATTAAATCCTTTTATTCTGAACTAATTATGTGTTTTGGCTAACTAGTCAAAGTGGATATATTGGTGGGGATTTGTAAACTATGGTTTTAAGGATATGTGAACCCATAAAGTACTTTAAATATTCTGGGGACCCACACGTGAGGGTATAGGTGTCCCGTTTGTTACATACAAGAATGATGGGCTTCTGATCAGGGATAGAATGTTTCTGCCAAGGGCTAGTAAAAACATTTTTACCTGGAATCCTATCAACCTAGTCAAAAGGGTTTTTGACCAAGAAAGAATTGGAAGGGAGAAAATAACCTATGTATATTGGCTATATACATAATAAGAGGAAATTAACAAGAGGAAATTCTCTCTGGACCTGACTGTTATTAACAAGAAGGTACTGGTCCCATGGGTGGAAATGATGGGAACCTTCAGGGAAAGTCACTTAGAATTTGTTAGAGAGAAGGAAAGGAAAACTGGACAGTCTAGTGTGCCATGACCTCTAGATTTGGGAGATCAGATTACAAAGTTAGGGTAGGTAGAATTCTACAAGGCAAGGTTGATCAGAGCATTCATTACTTCAAAGAATCCATCAGTAAATAAGATACTTCTACTGGCAGTACAGACATTGAGGTTGACTCTGGCTCCTCAGTTTATTTGGCAAGCCGGTGCTCTGGTGGTTGATGGCTGAGAAGTTGGATTTTGTGGAAATTGTCCATTAGTGAAATTTATGGAGTAGCCATCACACTGGGTTGCATAGGACTGGAAAGTTAGCAAATATGAATTCAATCCTTGCTCTGCTATGGACTTGTTGTGTGATCTTTGACCTATCTCTGGGTCTCAGTTTCCTGAGCTAAGATTTGAAGGAGGGTTTGGGCTAGATAGCCTCTAGTCCTAATATTTTATAATTCTAACTGATTTTCAGCAGAAACATCAGCTACTACAGAGTAGTAATCCATTTTAGTCAGGGGAAAAAACCTGTGCTTTCATAACAATAATGGATAACATTTATAGAGTGCAATAAGGTTTGCAAATCGCTTTACATATATTATCTCACTTATCTCAAAACAACCCTGTACAGTTGGTGTTATTATTATCCTCATTTTACAGATGTGGAAACTGAGGCTGAGAAAAAATAAATAACTTGGTCAAGGTCATATAGCTAGTAATTGAGGTAGAATTTGAACTTAGGCTGCTCTGCCTTTAAGTCCATCATTCTAACCATTAGGCCACATGATTGTTTCATAGGACTAACTAATATGGAAGCCCATAGGTTGAGAATCTCCACCAAATGCCACTCCAATGCTAAATCATGGTATAGGGGTGATCTGCAGAAATTCGAGGAGAGCACAGGTCCTACCTATCCAGGAAGAGTTGGGGGTAGACCTAAGGAAGCACCATATGTCTGTTGCCTGAAGACCAGTCTAGCTAAGTTCAGGAAAGGTCATCACTAGATTGGCTTCAACAATGTGAAAATTTTGGTCACTCTAACTCTCAAAGATTATCCACTAAGTATGAGAGGGATCACTACCTGTGTTAGTAGATGACGAAATTATAGGTCCTTGGAGTGTTGAAGTAAAGCATTAAAATTTATGTAGAAAAACCTAAGTCCTACTTGAAACTCTCCCTTGAATTATGCTCATGCATTAGAACACAAGAATTATCATTTAGGGAAACATGAGTGAACAATTCTAAGGAGAAATATATAATTACTAATGTAGAATTCCTTATAGTGGCTCCAGAAGGTGACATTGGGCCATTACATGTGGTGAAATGTGCTAGCTAAGGAATATATCAAGTCATGGGATAGTATGACATTTTGATCCTTCGGAACAGAGTTTACTAACTAGAAGACTAGAAGATAAGATATGCAAGCGAATTGCAAAAAGAACCAGAAGGAAGTAGTTAAAATAAAAGAAACTGTTGCGTTATATAACAAAAGCTATTTGGTGTTTCATTTTTCAGTGGTACCATGGGAGTGAAAGGTAGAAACAGGATTGATTGGGATGACTTTTTTGATCAGTACATGTGAGACTTTTAAGGTACAAAATCTGTTTAAAGTTCCAATGGCCCAAGGATTCTAATTCACAGCTTGTGTAAGCTAGAGGTAATGAAGAGGGGGTCAGGTGATAAAAAATATGGAAAAATAATAGGAGCTGAATGTCTTATTCTAGCTCAGTCATTAAGCATTTTAGTCTCATTCCAAGCCACCTCTGGAGTAATGTGTTACTAGCTCTGGTATCAAGAATGGAAGATGGCACATTTGAAGGAAAGATGCAACCCAATTTATAATATTGGCCATAGAAACATAAGGCTTTGGGGAAAGAGCCACAGGTTACTACGGTTTTGTGTTTTTATCTTTTTATAACTAGGGCATATTTACTATTCACACGGGTGAAGGAATCTTGTGAATCGGGGAATTACTGACACACTTTGAAATGTCAACTGTACCATGTCCCAGCTGACTCTAAATCAAGAGTTCTTAACATGTGTATGTGTGTGTGTGTGTGTGTGTGTGTGTGTGTGTGTGTGTGTGTGTGCATGGGACCCATTTGGCAGTCTGGTGAAGCCTATGGATTCTTTCTCAGAATAATACATAAAACAAAATGTAAAGGAAATTATTATTGAATTATATTGAAATATCCACATATATGTGTATATGTATGTATGTATACACACATATCTGTATGTGCATGTATAAAATTCATGGATCCCAGGTTAAGAACCCCAGTTCTAAAGAGTGTTCCTTCAGTCAAAAATGAATACAAATTAATAGTCCACAAATAAGATATTTGGATGGGATTATAGAAGATAGGAAGTCAGTCATTAGTTGAGCTGGAACTTTTACTTGGATTATCTAAAATTCAAGAGAAAATTAATGGATTCATTGACCTTGGCTCCATCTTCTCATATTAAGAAAAGCCTAGTATATAGGACTGGGGAGGCGATTGACCTGAATTCTGTTCTGGCCAGATCATATGCAAAGTATTACAGTTAGTTCTGGGCACCTTTATAAATGGAAAGTGGGCAAAATATGGCTATCAGAATGGTTAAGGGCCTCAAGTTCCTGCCATATGAAGAGTGGTTGAAAGACCTTGACCATGCTAAACCCTGGAGACGACAGTGGTGGTGGGGTGGTAGGAGTATGATAGCTATCTTCTTGCATTTGAAGGGCTGGCATGTGGAAGTGGGAGCAGAATAGTTCAGTTTGACCTCAGAGGGTAGAACTAGAAGGAAGTTTCAAAGAAGGAAATTTTGGATTGATATAAGGACAAACTTTCTAATGGTCAGGGGTGTCCTGAAGTAGAAGGGGCTACTGGTAGGTGTTCCCTAATGAAAAGTCTTCACCTGCTGGCTGACTTGTTGAGTATGTTGTAGAGGGAACTCTGATTCTGGCAAGTGTTGGATCCAATGGTCCATGAGGTTTTAAAGAATCTATAAATAATTTTGCTTTCAGGTTTTGGTCCAAATATTCAGAGCCGTGTGGTAGGTATTTTGCTGAGTATCTGACTCAAGGTGGGTGGGTGGGTGGGAATCTTCAGCCTTGAGGCCACATGTGGCCATCTAGGTCCTTAAGGGTGGCCCATTTGACGAAATCCAAACCCCACAGGTTCCCTACCCCTGTGTGAATGCCATATGTTCAGAAAATGTTGATTGGCCTGATTTTAAAAGTATGGCAGTAACCAGTGCCATTATCATTTGCTATTTTATGTGTGGACACAGCCTTAATTTGTATATTGTGGGGGTTGGAATAGTGGGTGGATGGGTGGGGGGGTCCTAGAACCTAAATTGTATCAGTGTAGGGAACAAATATTTAATACACCCTCCACCAAAGATATCAACAACTTCTTGTAACTGATATCCTGAAAGAGTTGCCCGAAGGCACTGAGAGGTTGAGTGACTCCATAGGGGTGTGTGTGTGTGTGTGTGTGTGTGTGTGTGTGTGTGTGTGAGAGAGAGAGAGAGACAGAGAGAGAGAGAGAGAGAGAGAGAGAGAGAGAAACAGAGACAGAGAGAGACAGAGACAGAGAGAGACAGAGACAGAGGAAGGGAGGGAGGGAGAGAGAGAGAGGGGAGAAGAGAGAGAGAGGAAGGGAGAGAGAGGGAGGGAGGGAGAGAGGAGGGAGGGAGGAAGAGAGAAGGGAGGGAGGAAGAGAGAGCAGAGAGAGAGAGAGGGAGGGAGGGAGAGGAAGAGAAAGAGAGAGAGAAAGAGAGAGAGTGACAGTGAGAGAGAGAGAGAGAGAGAGAGAGAGAGAGAGAGAGAGAGAGAGCACTGTGATTTTATCAGCATAAGGAATTTCCAGTGATAAGACCAGCAACTTCTTAATTTAGCATCTTGGAGAGTTGCTCTGGGCCCTGAGAGGTTGCAGTTAAGGTTATTGCATAACAACAGGGCTGAGAAATTCTTGGTAGACTTTGTGGAGTGACCAAAGCAATGAACTAGGACTCAGGATGCCTGGGTTCTATCTTGACTTCTGCCATTAACCAGTATTCGTGGGTTTCTGGGCAAGTTGCTTAATTTCTCCAAGCCTCACTTTCTTCCACTGTACAAATCTGCATAAGTAGCTTTGCCTCTTCTGCCTCACAGGTTTGCTACATGGACCAAATGAGACGATGTTGACAACCTTGGTGGGCAGCCCTGAGATTCATAAGTGTTGTGCAAATATGAGTGACTATACTGATGTCAATGACTGAGCCCCTCCCCCTCCAGCCCCATGACAGCTGCTGCTTCCTTCATGCTTCTCTCTGAGGTTAATCAAGCCAGGATGATCTCTGTGCGTTAGGGTCTGCTAAAGTGCCTGCCTAGAGAGAACAGCTGCTGCGAGCTATGAGGGTCAAGCAGTCCTCCAAGGCCCTATGCTATTCCTCCACTGATGGAGATGCAAGCCATCTATAAGTTCAGTAGGTAAGTGTTACAGAGTTGCCTGAGGCTCTGAGGGGTTAATGTACTGACTCAGTCACATAGTGCTATAGTGGAAGTACCACTCAGTTGGGAGGCAGAAGGTCTAGATTTGAATCCCAATGTTGGGCAAATCTTTTCACCTCTATGGGACTCAATTTCCTCTGTAAAATGAAGCTGTTGGATGGATGATCTTTGAGGTCCCTTTCGGCTCTAAATTTGGGATCTCTGGACTCAGAGTCAGGATTTTAACCCATGTATTCCTTGAACCCACTCTGGGTCTAGTGCACTAGCCTTTATAGCCCACTGTCTCTCTTGAGTGAAGTGATGTCAAACTGAATTTTGCTATGGAAAAATTTAAGCTGATCTATATGCTGAGTTGACATAACCTTGTGAGAGACACTGACTGAATTTCTTTAGACAGAATTTGCTTTTTCCTCTTGAAATCAAAAGTACAATCCCAGATGAAAAAAATAGCCCAGCTGGATTATAATTTCTTTTAGCAAGCATACAATAAAATAGGAAATCATCATTTTCCCTTGACATAGTCAGTCATGGCTTTTCATTGGTCAAAATCCAGAATGTTCTTTTGTAAAAATAAGACTGTTAAAAAAATAACTGCTAGTTATTGGACCTGGTACACTTGAGGGAGTGAAAAACAGCATTTTACTCTCCGTTTGAACAATGTAAGGAGAAATCAATTGAAATTAGCCAGTCACAGTGGGAGCAAGGCACTGGAGGGAGGGTAGGGAAGCATTCCACTGCCAAGCAAAAGCACATCTGAGGTCATAAAGATAAAGGACTGTTACATTAGCGGAGTCATTTGCTCTTCAGAGTGTGTTATAAGCATTTCTTTGAAACCCCATCATGTAACTCAGTGCCTGGCACAAAGTATTTAAGCCATGCTTGTTGACTGACTGACCAAAGAGCCAAGATGATGCCAAGAGTCTGGGAACACTGGACATTTGCCAGAATGTTTTCATTGTAGAAGGGTGGAGTCATTTGATTTCAACAGATTTGTATGCAATAACTTTATTAGAGTCAAATAGATATCACAATATAGATTCATCCACCAAGTAGCCAGAAATTGGTTACAATTATCATATAAGATGCAACATGGTTAAAATGCTTCCAACATTACGGATCATACAGTATATCTTGGTAACACTCTTACATAGGAATGTAGATACCTGCTTTTGCTAATCCTGTTTTGTTCTGGGTTTCCAAATGATTTAGATCCCAGAGATGAAGACTGCCATATTCTTTATCACAAATGGGGCAAAAGGAGACTTTGCAAGTTATTCTTTTTGCACTGGAGAATAGCTCATTTAGAAAAAAAAAGTTGTTCCTGATCTTTCTAATCTATTGATAGTGCCCAAGCAAGAACTGCTCATTTGAGAAGTGTAGTAAAACTTGGGAATTTTTGATAGTTAGCTAGGTAGAACCATCATGTTAGAGTATAGCTAGTCCTGGGAGTCATGAGTACTTTACAATAGCACACACAGTCCAGGGACACCTATTCTTAACTAGAGTTGCTGACAGTCTTCACCTCCATCAGCCTATCGACAGAAATACCTCCTCAAGTACAGGAACCACAGGCTACTTGGTCCTTATCATCCATGACTCACACGAAAAAATTCACAAAAAAGTCAGTGCACATTACAATGGATAAAACTACTGATTTTACAGAGAGGGTGTACATATTAGGCAATTACAGTAATACTCTCAAATGCCCCTTAGTTGGGAACATATCTTTATTACAATGCTTTAAGCACTCTATTAGAACCAGAGAGCCAAATTCACAAAATATACACAACAGGCAGTCCATTTCCTTAAATATACAATGAGTCAGGGTGCAGTTGGGAAGTTTCCATAAATACAGTTCAAACATTCAGTTTGGGAGAAAATGCCAATTCATGCACTAAATTTTATTATCAAAGGGAGCAAAAAGGTACAATTGTCTAAAATAACTTACAAAGATTCACAAACCGGCAGTGTTGTAAACTTAGCAATTATACAGCATGCATTTTGTGGTTCACACCAAGTCATTGCTTAGAAATCATATTAAAATTTTGTTTCCCATTGAAATGGATAAGAAAACTCTATACTATTTTATGTTCCAAATATGACGGACTCAAGACTTTGGGCTACAAAATACTTCTACTACCTTGGTACACATACAAAACTACTGTAAAATTATCTGTACATATAAGAAGACACTGTCCACTTAGCCACCTATACTAAATAATAGATCATCTCAACTAGTCTCAAAGTACCATTTATCACAACCTAGGGCCTTCCTTGTTTAATGAGAGCTACAGAGCTCTGATTTGCATTAAATACTTTCTATATTAATATTTGATTCCAGCTCTTAATAAAATGAAAATCCTTGTGCCATTGAATTCTATCATAGTGAACGGTTTCCATAAGAAATCAAACTCTGCCATATTAAATCTGATTGGCAAAGGAAGTGGGGCCACTAGGCTGCTGGCCAAATTCCTCAGCAGGCTGCCCGAGATTTGCCGGCTGGTTATACCCGCCACTTGGCCCGTAGCTGTCTCGATTGTATCCTCCATGGCCGTAGCTGCTGGAGTGCTTCTCCATCGGCTCTGAGAGATGCCTCTGGCCAGAAGAATGCCATCCAGTCTCCTTGAAAACAAACCAAATGTTTCCTGCCCAGAGAACAAAATTCAAGAAGCCAAAGACCTGAAGGAGAAGGAGGATATCATATTACTAGGATGCCTTTGCTGATTGAAAGCCCAGAATTTCCACCTGGAGAGACAATGTCATTCAATGGTGCATCCCCTGGATCTGGGGTCAGAGAACCTGGGTTCAAATCCTGGTTCTGTCACTTCCTTCCTGTGGGACCCTGAGCAACCCACTTTTACTTCTCTGGGCCTCAGTCTCCTGTTAAGATGAGGTGGTTGGATTAGATTATTCTCTAAGGCACCTTCCCAACTATAAATGTGCAATACAATCTGGTACACACCCAGAGTCAAAGAGAAAGGCCAGGGAGGAGAAACTGTATAAAAATCGGTCTCTGGGAAATGTCCTTTCAATACAAAAAGACCTGTCAGGGAATCATGCATATGCTTTCTTTTTAGATGCCAAATATTGCTAAATATATGTCAAAAACAACTGGAGCTCATAACAGCATAGTGCTTGAACGGACCCCAGTGATCATTTGATCCAATTGGCTCCTTTTACAGATGAGGAAATTGTGATCAACTGGCTCCCCAGAGTCACTCAGCTTGTTAGAGACAGAGCTAGGATTAGAACCTGGGGCTCTGGCCTTTAGCTACATGGCCTTTTCACACTACCTTTTATCACTGGAATTTAATTTTGGCATCATTATTTTAATTTTGGTATCTGCTGATTATCCTCAATATTCTCTCATTACAATTCATTTTCTGCTTGCTTTCTGTTCCCCAAATGTGGATACTCCATCTCCCATCTCTCTGTCTTTGTATAGACAGACTGAATCTCATGACTGGAATGCTGTCTTCCTTCCTCCCCTTCCACATCCTGGAAGCCTTCAAGGCTGAGCTCCAGTGCTACCTCCTGTAGAAACCTTTCCTAATCCATCCCCCCCCCTCAGTTATTGATCCTGTGCCTCCCTACCCATTACTGTGGATATAGTTTGTATACATGTTTACTTATCTGGGAGCATTTCCTAATCTTCCCAGTAGCATGGCAGCTCCCTCCGCCTGGCACACAGGAAGGACTTAATCATTTCTTGTTAATTAAGTGAGTGGCACTTTCCATTCTTTCTCTGCCAAGGATACTATCAGCATTATTGCTTTGGGCAGGACTTGTGATTTCATTGGTGTAAAGAACTCCTGGTGGGGAAAGTCCCTCTACCAATGTAGGTAGAATACTCTTCTGCAATTAATAGCGACAGAAAGTTGCCTGCTGGCATTGAGCGATGAGAACTTGGATGCAGGTTTTTGTAACTGTGGGACCTGCCTCTTTATTCATTATGTCAGGCCACCTGTCATCCTAATACCATCAAAAATACCCTTCTGTCTCTGTCTCTTTCTGTCTCGGTTTCTCTCTTTCTCTCTGTCTCTGTCTCTCTGACTGTCTGTCTCTGTCTCTGTCTCTGTTTCTCTCTCTAATACAGTTATCATGACCCAATTTTTATCCAGCTTAGAATCAAATTGTTATTAGGCAGTTGGCTGGACTCCTTCCTTGGTGAGTTAGGTTTAGGTCTCCCAAGGGCATAAAATGGTTGACAAGGAAACTACCATGGAAATGTGAGATCTAGATGGAAACTCCTATTCTTCCCAGGAGAGTGTTGGTGATTTAGAAGGCGGATGCTACTTCTCTGCTTCAGCCCTAGTCATACGCTCAGTGTTCTGCAGGGAGCTAACAAACTATTTCCTAAGTTAGGCTGAAAACAAACATCTCATTTTCTATTCTTTTTTCAAGATGTGAACAGTTACTTCAAGAGTAAGGCAAAGGGAAATAGGAACATGTTTAGCACAAAAGTCTCCTTTTGAGGCTTAATGGATCCATCTATCATTTCTCATTCCCCTGCCCAAACAGATCTCTAGGAGGACATATAAATTAAACAGAAAGTGATGGGGAAGAACATTTGACCATTAGAAAAAAAGCACGTGCCTACCACCCTTGTCAAGGACCTTATCCTTTCTTGTCTGGCCCATTGCAAACCTGCTAATTGGCTGCTTTACCCCCAGTCTCCCTTCTCCAATACATCCATCACCCAGCTGCCAAATTGATATTCTTAGAACTCAAAAGTAATCATGTCATTCTCCCTGCTCAATAGTCTTGGTGGTAACTTATTGTCCCTATGATAAAATATAAACTCCTCTGGCATTTAAAGCTATTGCCAATCTTCATTGAAACTTATATTTCTATACTGATTTCACCTGACCCATCATGTACTTTACATTCCAGCAAAACTGGGCCTATTTGTTGTACCCTATACATGATGAATGCTATCTCCTACCCATAAGCCTCTGCAAAAGCTTGTCTATCCCCCTATGCCTGGAATGCTCTCCTTCCTCACCACCACTTCTAGGAATCCCCAGCTCCCTTCAGGGTTCAGGTCCAATGCTGCTTCCTACAGGATGTTTTTCTCGACCAGTTCCAGCCTAGTTTTCAGTGTTCTAAGTCCTGAAATAATTATTTTGCATTAACTTATTCATTTCCCTCCCATTAGAATATAAACTCTTTGAGGACAAGGTTTCATTTTTTTGTCTCAGTGTCAGTGCCCTGGTACTTATCATTGTGCTTTGCACAAAATAGCATTTAATAAATAGCTGTTGAATTAAATTGACCTATTCAATATCATCTATGAATGAAATGAAAAAGACAGCACAGTGAATAATCTTCTGAATATTGGTTGGGTTATTCATATCATTTGTATGCATCCAACCAACCAACAAACATTTACTAAGGACTAATTTTGGGCAAGGTGCTGCTCTAGGTGCTGAGGATGACTTGGTACTAGGTTGACGTTCTGTAGAATTCTGGATTTGAAATTGAGGGATCTGAGTTTGAATTTTGAGTCTGATACTACAGCCAGATATATCATGATCTCTCTGAGTCTCAGTTTCCTCTGGTCCTTATCCTCTCCCTTTCCCAAAGTTATTTTAGAGGAGAATAGTACCCTCAAAGTGCTATGTAAATGTCAGTTGCTATTATTTTTGTAGTTGTTGCCCTTCAAAGGGCACTCTAGTATACCTGAAGCAATCAATCACTTAATCGATAAGCGTTTATTAACCACTCATGACATATCCAGCACTGAGCTAAGCGTGGAAAGCCCAATGCAAAGAAGAACACTTTCTGTTACAAAGGACATTACATTCTAAATGAGAAGACAAAAAATATGATTAATTAACCAAAATTAACTGGCAACCGTTACATTTTCCCATCAGTACAAGGGATATTATTTTAGGAAGAATGGGAAAAATGACTCAATGGTGCCCATTTGGGAATATTGAGGTTATTGGTTGTTTTTCTCTCTACAAAATGATCTCTGGCTCTCTTGTCTCCTATTCCCCCAAACAAGCAATTCGTTCACCCTAGTATAATAGAACAGACTAACAAGGATTATTGTAGGTTATTTCTATTTTTATGCACTGCCTGTAAGATAGCTTTAGCATCTAGGTGTAAGGGCTTGGAGGGCAGCTGGGCTTGGAGTCAGGAAAACTCACAAACTGTATCACCCTGGGCAAGTCACTCATTCCCATTTGCCTCAGTTTCCGCATCTGTAAAACGAGCTGGAGAATAAAATGGCAAACCACTTTAGTATCTTTACAGAGAAAACTCCAAATAGGGTCAGGTCATGAATCAAATACAACTGAAATGACTGAATAACAACAAAAACAACAGCTATATGTCTGACATTTCTTAAACCCTAAGCTTTTCCCTATTCATTCTGGAGTGTGTATGTAACCAAACTTTACCCAGAATCTGATCATTTACGCAGAAATGTCTGATAGCTGTACCTTACTGTCTTGTGATTTCTCTGACTACTACTAATAAAATATAAGTTCTTTTAGACTAGGGATTTTTTCTTTCTTTGTATATCCAGTGGCTAGCACATTGGCAGGGGTGGGGAACCTGTGGCCTCAAGGCCACATGTGGGCCTCTACGTTCTCAAGTGTGGCCCTTGACTGAATCCAAACTTCACCGAACAAATCCCCTTAATACAAGGATTTGTTCTGTAAAACTTGGACTCACTTAAAAGGCCACACCCAAGGACCTAGAAGACCACATGCGGCCTTACTCATAGTTAGGGGCTTAATAAATACTCGTTGACTGGTACGACTTCGAAGTTTACAAAAAAAGTTTTACATATATTATTTCATTTGGTATAGCACCCTGTAGGGCAGGCCCTATTTTTAACCTCACTTTACAGAGGTGGAAATTGAAGTGCAGAATGATTAGCTGCCTTGATCAAGGCTACACATTAACAGGTGTCTGCAGCAGGACTTGAATCCATCTCTGTATCCATGGCTGTGCTGCACTGACTGCTACTCCATTTATGCCAGCTAACAAGATTTAAAGATTTAAAAAAATTAAGTTAAGTCAAAAGCCTGAGGCATTTGTTCTACGTTCTATGAGGTCAGGTGGAAAAAGCATTGGGCTAGAGGTTGGGTTCTAGTGAAGGTTTTCACCACTGAGGAGTCCTGTGATTCATCAGTCAGTTACTCCCCATGTCCTCAGCTATAATAGGGATAATACCACCACATCTACTTAACTCCCAGCCTGATTGTGAAATGACTGATGTAAAATCATTAATCAGTCAGTTAATAAAGATTTATGGAGCACCTACTATGTGCCAGGCACTGAGCTATATGATGGAGATACAAAGAAAGGCAAAAACGTGGTCCCTCCCCTCAAGGAGCTCACGGTCCAGTGGAGGAGCTCATTGTCTATTATGTTATCATGACATAACGTAACATAATGTAACATAACATGACATTACATTATATTCTGTTATATTGTCACGTCACCTCATGTTATATTATATTACCTGACTAAACCAGTTACTTATGTAACAGTCATGCCCTTGCCTGTAGATCTCATGATTAATCTACTGGCCATTGACTACATGAATGTGAAGAATGGATTCCCTTCCCCCTCCCCCAGATCTCCCATTTGAAACTGTAACTAGAAATTTGGTGTTTGGGGAAAGTAGGAAGAGCGACAGCTAAAGGCTAACATTTAAATAGAATTTTAATGTTTGCAAAGCGCTTTGCATGTGCTGTCTCATCGGATCCCAACACAATTCTGGGAGACTGGGGCTGTTCTTACCATCATCTTACAAATGAGGTAACTGAGGCTGAGAGAGGTTAAATGATTTCCCCGGGGTTATGAATCTAACAAGTCTATGAGCTGGGATTTGAACTCATATCTTCCTGATTTCAGGTTCAACATTCTATCCACTGTACCAAGAGATGCAATCAGATGAGATGTAATCAGACCTCCTATTAGGAGAGGGAGCTCTTCCTAGAATCCCTCTGGGCAAGCAGCATCAACTGTGCTCTCTCATGAAACTAGAATTTCACAATATGAAAATAATACATCAAGTGAACAGTCCTAATAGCTAACATTTTATAGCACTTTAAGATTTACAAAGTGCTTTTATACCATCGTATCACAACAACCTTGGGGTGTAGATACTATTCTTATGTCCATTTTACAGATGAGCCTGAGTGAGGTTAAGTGACTTGCCCAGGATCCCACATCTGATAAGTATTTGAAGCGGGAATAAAACTCAGGTGTTCTTGACTCTACAATGTTGAAGGTAAGAATATTTTATATTTTTTTGCCCTCTAAATTTCGATGCCCTTCTGAGCTCCATATGCCCTACCCTGGGTATGGGTCTCTTCCAATTCCTATCCATTATGAACTGATTAAAGATATTAGAAGTCAATGTTAAAAGGACTCTGTCGAAGGCCATTGCTTTTTGTGTTTATTGGAAGATTCCTGGGTATATGTGTTTTTAAATAGCCAAATAAATCTTCAAATTCTCCGTGATGACTTCTTCTAAGAGAAAAAACATCCAACCCTTTATTTTACTTTTCATAGATTTCAAGGCCTAGGCTTGGATGCCACAGGCGTCTTTACACACTGTGCATTAGAGAAATCTGTAAGCGAGGCAATAGCTTTTTAATGGCCCCCTTGAAGTTATTGTCCACAGGTGTGGTCAGGGATAAATGAAAATGATTGTCAACCCCAATACATAATTTATCTCCATAGCGACTCTCTCCCAGAAACACCATTTGCAGTCAAATCACTGAAAACTGTTTTGGAACTTTTTTCTTTCTTCAATGCATCCCCAGATTGAATTCTAGACTGCTGTAGGACATAACCTTGAAGCAATGATAATTATTTTTAGGGGCTGTTCAAGAAGGTTGTTCCTTCCAGAAACCCTGCTGAACTTTTGTAGCTTTGCTATACTGCAGGCTGCATCTTGGACTCTATATACAGAGAGGACCCAAGCATAGGAATCTTATCCAGCCTCTAGCCGCTCCTGTCCCTGACCGTTGTGGCAAAGCTATCTGGTCACCAAGTTTGGACCCCGTTCAGGGCCTAGACACAGGCCTCCTCTCCCTTTCTTTGTCATCCCCATGTCACTACCAGGAAACTTGGCCACTAGCCTCAGACAAGGGTCAGAAGGCAGCCCCTCCCAGTTTCTACCCAGGATGAAAAAGAAAAACAAATAAGTAAGAAATTAACATAGGATCTGAGCTCCCTCTCCTAATAGGAGGGCTGATTACCATCTCAGTTCCCCTCACACACTCTTCTAGACTTAACTAACTTACTGTCTGTGCCCTGTTTAGGACTTTCCATCTGTCTTTTGCATAGACTGCTCTCCATGGCTGGAATGCGCTTCATCTTCACATCTATCTTCTAGAATCCCAGTTTTCTTTCAAAGTTCTTCATAACCTGACCCCTGACCTTTCCAGTCTTCTCCCACTTTGGTCACCCCCAAGTCCCATGTACTCTTTGATCCAGTCCTGGAACAAGACCCTCCACCTTCCAACTCTGGGCATTTTTGCTCTCCCTCCTCATCCCTGATTACTGGTTTCCCTGACTTCCTTTAAGTCACGCCTAAAATCCCACACTCTACAGGAAGCCTCTTCCAATCTCTCTTAATTCTAGTTAGGTACAGCTAGGTGATACAGTGGTTAGAGTGCCAGGCCTGGAGTCAGAAAGACCTGAGTTCAAATCCAGTCTCAGATACTTAGTAACTTAATCTTGTTTGCTTCAGTTTCCTTATCTGTAAAATGAGCTGGAGAAGGAAATGGCAAATGACTCTAGTATCTTTGCCAAGAAAACTCTAAATGGGGGTCACAAAGAGTTGGATGTGACTGAAATAAATGAACAAGAATTTAATTCTAGTTTCTTCCCTTTGTTCATTATTTCCAATTTATTCCACTTATACCTTGTTTGTACAGTCATTTGCATGTTGACTCCCCCATTAGACTGTGAAGTCCTTGAGAACAGGGGCTGTCTTTGACCCTTCTTTGATTCTCCAGGGCTCAGCACAGTGCCTGGCAAATAGTAGGCATTTAATAAATGTTTACTGATTGACTTAAGTGCTGCCTTTGACAATAAGCTCTTCTCTCCCTGGCCCTCCTAAAGTTCTGCCCTCTGAAATCACTTTGTATTTGTCTGTTTTATATTTTGTCTTGGCATCTGTGTACATGCTGATTCCTCCAAATAGATTGTAAGCTCCTTTGTCTCCAGAGTCTAATACAGTAACTACTTAACAAATCCTTCTTGAATTGGATCAGGTTATATCTTCTATAGATATGACTCATTCTTAGAACTTACACAAAGTTAGTTGGAAACTAAAATTTGCAAACTAAAATGTTCACTTTATGTTCCTGCCAAATCCATGATACTCTTAGTCTGAGAGTCATTGTCTGATGATTTTATTTGACCATAATGTCCTACCTGGACTCATGGCTTCATTCTATAGTCTCCTTGGATTGCATAGGACTTAGCATAGGGGGAGAAGCACTGGACTTGCAGTTGATGTCCTTGGGGTTAAATATCAATTCTAGGAATTGTGCAACCTTGAGCAAGTGACTTCCTTTTTCTCTGCCTCAGTTTCCTCATTTGTAAAGCAGATGTGTTTTATTATCTGATCTTTAGTTCCCTTCTAGCTCTAAGGTCCTATAATTTCATTCAGTGACTACTTTTCCAAATAAATCTTGCAATTATCATAAGCAGTTAAAAGGTTAAAAAATGATTATACCTCTACTTATGTGTGTATGTGAGTTTAATTCCATGTATTCTTTTCAGCACCCAGCAGGTCTGAGAACTTTTCTCTAGGCAATCAATTGGGTAGGTTCTAAATAAGTGTGGTTTGAATACTGCTTTGTTCGCAGACAATTTCTATGCCTTCAAATATTTCTTTCAACTTCTGCCAGCTGTGGACTTCAGTATTCACACTTAATATCCGGTTCTGGGTGAAAATTTAGGCTTGATTCTCATCCAAGTAGTGCCTAATACCTGCTGGGTTCTTATTAAGGACTCCATAATTGGATATATTAAAGTCTCCTGACAATATGAAACTGGAGAGTCCACAGATTAATCTTCTTCATGAAATGAAATGTCAACCTTCTGATTGACCTAATTTTGGAAACAGAATTTCTGCAAGTTTTTGGAGTTGGCAGAAGTTCTTGATAGGATTTCAAACAAAGAACTCAGGGTCATGCATAAAATGAAATGGACTTACCACAGAAGTATTTAAACTCGACATGACAGGGCTATGGACAGCCATGCATTTGTTGGACTGTTGCTTACAAGCCGACATCAGTAACAAAACTTCCTTTGGATCTGTCGCTACCTTGACGTCAGACAGTCCTTTAGCCCAAGCTGATGAACCAACCAGCCACAGAAAGGAGAACACTACCGTGACGATGAAATCCTATAACATCATAAGAGGAGAAAAATGATGTAAAGTGAAAAGTGAAAATGTAATTCAACAAACATGTCTTAGCACAATGGCTGGCCCACACAGTAAGCATTTAATTAATGCTTGTTCACTTACAGCAGCTATCATGTGTAAAGAGCACCGAACACGTTCCTGGAGGAGAATGAGAATCTATCAAGTTCATGTTTTCCACACATGACTGCGGTTGGTAGATGGAATTACAAAGCATGGTGGCTGTCTGGGTGGGAGCCTTGATCTTAGCAAATCCTGTCAATTTTCATGGGCTAGTTCTAATACTGTCACATACCATAGTTTGGTAGATGTGTTTAGTTATGTCAGAATTTTGGTGCTTTTTCAAATTTCTGAAAGAAATATTCAAAAGAGCTAAGTATAGTACTTAGAGATGAAGGGAAATCAAAATATATAAGATGATGGTTTTTTTCCCCATCCTACTGAACCAAATGGATTTTTGCTGCACTAGCTTCGCCAAAAGAGTTTCCATATGTTCCAGGAGAACCAGAGTAAATGCTGTGAACTTTTAGCAAATAGTGGGAGACTGGCTAGGAAGAATCTAAGTGGGATGGTGAAGGTCTGAGTTTTCTTTTCAGTGCTAAGTGGGACCACAGAAACTGTGCTGTGTTTAATGTTGCCCTATGTTCTTCCACCTTTCTAAATCCATTTCAGATTGATTGCTCCTTCATTTGACACTATTTAGTCCGGTCAAGTCAACAAGTATTTATTAAGTGCTTCCTATGTGCCAAGTACTGTGCTAAGTGCTAAGAATAGAAGTTCAAGGAGAAAGAATAGAAAACAAAACATTTGTCCAAGTTTAGACATTTCTTAATTTTTGATCAAAACCAGAATTTTGAAGGTTCTAATATCCTGAAAAAAAAATCTAATGTGTCTCTGACAAGAAGAGTTTAAGGTCAACAAATACATATTCCCAAAGACTCCATGATCATAAAACATGGAGAGGAAACTATTTCTAAAAGTCAATTAACATGAATCTAACATACAGAGATGAACCAGAAGCATTTCATTCTAGGCTTAGAGGGTCTAAACAAGGACATCCGAAGATGGCGGCTGAAAAGTAGGGACTAGCATGAGCTCCCTGCTGAGTCCCTCCAAAAACCTGTAAAAATGGCTCTGAACCAATTCTAGAACTTCAAAACCCACAAAAGAGCAGAGGGAAGCAGGGCTCCAGCCCAGGACAGCCTGTATGGTCTCTGGGTGAGGTCTGTCCCGCACGGAGCTGGGAGCAGAGCAGAGCGGAGTGGAGCAGAGCCCAGTGTGAGTGGCGCAGACCAACCAGGCCAGGAGCCGGGCGGAGCGTGCCCTAGCACCCTGAATCAGTGAGCTGCAGCAGTTACCAGACTTCTCAACCCACAAACACCAAAGACAACAGAGAAGGTTAGTGGGAAAAGCTGCAGGAGTGGAAGGAGTTCACGGTTCAGCTACCACCCAGGGGGCAGTGGAGGTGGGGCAGCTATAGAAGTACAGCTGCAGTTGCTTCCAGCCCAAGGCCCACCTGGTGGGAGGAATTAAGTGGCGGATCAGAGCAGGAGTGCACAGCCTGCTGAAGATCTAAGCCCAGTCTGGGTTGGGGGTTCTTGGGGAAGGAGGAGTGCTGGTGTGGCAGAGCTGGCGCATCCCCCCAAGCATGGAACATAGAACTCTTTAGTCTACAAGCAGTCATACCCTGCTGAAAAACTCAAGGGTGAAGTTAGTTGGTTGGAAATATGGCCAGGCAGTGAAAACGCACCCAGATTCAGTCTCAGACTATGGAATCCTTCTTTGGTGACAAAGAAGACCAAAACATACAGCCGAAAGAAGTCAACAAAGTCATAGAGCCTACAAAAAAAGCCTCCAAGAAAAACATGAACTGGTCTCAGGCCATGGAAGAGATCAAAAAGGATTTGGAAAAGCAAGTTAGAGAAGTAGAGGAAAAATTGGGAAAAGAAATGAGAAGGATGCAAGAAAACCATGAAAAACAAGTCAATGACTTGCTAAAGGAGACCCACAAAAATGCTGAAAAATACACTGAAGAAAACAACACCTTAAAAAATAGACTAACTCAAATGGCAAGAGAGCTCCAAAAAGCCAATGAGGAGAAGAATGCCTTGAAAGGCAGAATTAGCCAAATGGAAAAAGAGGTCCAAAAGACCACTGAAGAAAATACTACCTTAAAAATTATATTGGAGCAAGTAGAAGCTAGTGACTTTATGAGAAATCGAGATATTATCAAACAGAACCAAAGGAATGAAAAAATGGAAGACAATGTGAAATATCTCATTGGAAAAACCACTGACCTGGAAAATAGATCCAGGAGAGATAATTTAAAAATTATTGGACTACCTGAAAGCCATGACCAAAAAAAGAGCCTAGATATCATCTTTCAAGATATTATCAGGGAGAACTGCCCTGATATTCTAGAGCCACAGGGCAAAATAGAAATTGAAAGAATCCAACGATCACCTCCTCAAATAGATCCCAAAAAGAAATCTCCTAGGAATATTGTCACCAAATTCCAGAGCTCCCAGATCAAGGAGAAAATACTGCAAGCAGCCAGAAAGAAACAATTTGAATATTGTGAAAACACAATCAGAATAACCCAAGATCTAGCAGTTTCTACATTAAGAGATCGAAGGGCTTGGAATACAATATTCCGGAGGTCAATGGAGCTAGGATTAAAACCAAGAATCACCTACCCAGCAAAACTGAGTATCATGCTCCAAGGCAAAATATGGATTTTCAATAAAATAGAGGACTTTCAAGCTTTCTCAGTGAAAAGACCAGAGTTGAATAGAAAATTTGACTTTCAAACACAAGAATCAAGAGAAGCATGAAAAGGCAATAAAGAAAAGGAAATTGCAAGGGACTTAATAGAGTTGAACTGTTTTGTTTACATTCCTACATGGAAAGATGACGTGAGACCTCAGTATTAGGGCAGCTGAAGGGAATATTCATATATATATATATATATATATATATATATATATATATATATATACACATATATACATATATATATATATACACATATATACATATATATATGTGTGTGTGTGTGTGTTTATGTATATATGTATATATGAGTGTGTATGTATATATATGTATGTGCATATATATATATATATATATAGAGAGAGAGAGAGAGAGAGAGAGAGAGAGAGAGAGGGCACAGGGTGAGGTGAAGATGAAGGGAAGATATCTAAAAGAAATAAAATCAAATTAAGGGATTAGAGAGGAATATATTGAGAGAGGGAGATAGGGAGAGATAGAATGGGGTAAATTATCTCGCATAAAAGTGGCAAGAAAAAGCAGTTCTGTAGGAAGGGAAGAGAAGTCAGGTGAGGGGGAATGAGTGAATCTTGCTCTCATCACATTTGACCTGAGGAGGGAATACCATACATACTCAATTGGGTAACTTACCCCACAGGAAAAAAGGAGGAAGAAGAAGATAAAAAAGGGGGGATGATAGAAGGGAGGGAAGATGGGGGTGGAGGTAATCAAAAACAAACACTTTCGAAAGGGGACAGGGTCAAGGGATAAAATTCAATAAAGAGGGATAGGTTAGGAAGGAGAAAAATATAGTGAGTCTTTCACAACATGAGTATTGTGGAAGGGTTATACATAATGATACAAATGTGGCCTATGTTGAATTGCTTGACTTCTTAGGGAGGGTGGGTGAGAAGGGAAGAGGGGAGAGAATTTGGAACTCAAAGTTTTAAAAACAGATGTTCAAAAACAAAAAAAAAACGTTTTTGCATGCAACTAGAAAATAAGATACACAGGCAATGGGGCGTGGAAATTTATCTTGCCCTACGAGAAAGGAAGGGAAAAGGGGATGGGAGGGGAGTGGGGTGACAGAAGGGAGGGCTGACTGGGGAACAGGGCAACCAGAATATACGCCATCTTGGAGTGGGTGGGAGGGTAGAAATGGGGAGAAAATTTGTAATTCAAACTCTTGTGAAAATCAATGCTGGAAACTAAATATATAAAATTAAAACAAAAAAACAAAAAAAGGACATCCAGTTCTCCCTTCCATTAAATTCACATTTGAAAGCAAATATTATGTTCCTGGCACCATGCTAGAGCTGGGGATTCAAACAAAAAAGGGAAAAAAGTCCCTGCCCTTCAGAAGCTTACATGGTACTGGAGAGAAACAACATGTACATAGAGAAGTCAATCAATATGCATCTGTAAAGAGTCTGCTAGCTGCCAAGCACTGTGCAGTGTGGATATGAAGACAAAAACGATACAGTCCTTCCCCTCAAGGAGCATATATTCTATTATATATGTTTATATCTGAGATAGATATATGAATGGAGTGGACAGAATGCCAAGCTTGGAGTTCTGAAGATCTGAATTGGAATTCTACCTCCCACACTTATTAGCTGTGGGAGCCTGGGTAAGCCGGATAATCTCGCTCCATCTCACTTTCCTTAACTACAAAATAGGGATAATAATAGTACCTGCCTTACACTGTTGTTGTGAATATCAAGTGAGATGACATATGAAAAATTTATGCAACTGTAAAGGACTCAATAAATGTGGCTATTACAATATTAATAATGATAATTACAAAATAATGGGTGGAACAAAGCCTTACCAACTCGGAGTATCAGGAAAGGCTTCCTATAATGAGTGGTGCTTGAACTAAGCCTGGAAGGTAGCTGGGGGTATCAAGCAAGGGAGGTGAAGGATAGCATTCCAGACATGAGGGAACCATTGATATAAAGTCATGGAGATGGAAAGGCATGTGTGGGGAACAACCAGTAGACTAGTGTTTAACTAGTGAATCTAGGCAAGTTATTTAAATCCCCTGGGTTTCTGATTTTTGATCTGCCAAACTCATGGTAGTGAAGTGGCTATCCCCAGTGAAATTCTTCGATACTGTTGAGTTACAAATGCAATTAAGGTTGTTCAGGCAGTTCCTTGATCTCATCCGAGGGCAGTCCTAGGATCTACCATGCCTGGAGACTTTTCCCCCCACTATTGTTTATACCTGTTGAAATTTTTATTTTCTTGATTTCAAGCCCCAATTCAGGTGCCACTTCCTCCAGAATCTCCCCTAACCTTCCAGGTTCTAGCTCAGAAAACAGTGATAAAATCAACTCTTGTAATATTAATTAAGGTGGGACTTTTTTTTTTTTTTTTTTACTATTTTCTCTTTTAGAATGCTAAAGTAATCAAGTGCCTTTGATTAAGTCTTACTAGGTGCAAAGCCCCAGGCCCACACCCTTTTGCTAACTAGGTGCAAAGTCCCAGGCCCACAACTTTAGGCTGATTAGGTGTGACACCTTTGGGCCCTAAAAAGGGTATATAAACTCAGAGGTTAGCATTTTGTTTGGGGCTCTCATTCACTGGAAGAGTGTCTTGTGATTGTTAAGAGCCCTCTGGCCTTGAAAAACTCAGATGTTGGTGCTTCTCTGGTAACTGTATTGCTTAGAGGGACAACTAGAAGCCTGTCTGCTGATTAGTGTTTATTTGCTCTGTTTATATAATGTATGCTTGTAATTTGTTTGTATTTGCTCTGAAGTTCAGGGTGCTGTCTTTCCCCCCACCCCGAACTAAGTGAATGATTTATATATATATATATATATATATATATATATATATATATATATATATATATACATATACATATACACACACACATATATGATATAGTATATATCATATATGTGTGTATATATGTTTAATTAAAGTGAAATTGTTAACCCCTTAAAGTTACTTTCCTTAGAAAGGCAGATCAAAAGAACCTGTGCTGGAAGCTCTTGTGGCTGGTCTTGTTGGGTCTTACACCTCAGCAGCAGCTGCAAGCAACATTGTTGTTACAACTCTGCAGTTTTTGGAAAGGATTCACCGATCAATTGGCCAATGCCTTCAGTCCCCATCCCTGTGACTTCCATGTCCAAAACACTTCTCCTTATCCACCATCCCCATATAGGTTGTCTTTCCTTACTAAAATGTAAGATCCTTCAGGGCAGAGATGTTCTTATTTGCTTGAATGAACTTGAGCCATTTCTCCAACCTGGATGCCCTTCTCTAGACACTTTCCAACTTACCATCATCCCTCTAAAACATGATGCAGTCACAACCTTCACTGTATCACTTAGTACAATGCCTGACATGTTTTTGTCACTGTTGTTCAGTAATTTTTCGGTTACGTCTAACTCTTCATTACCCCATTTTGGGTTTTTGTGGCAAAGATATTGGATTGGTTTGCCATTTCCTTATCTAACTCATTTTACAGATGAAGATACTGAGGGAAAGAGGGTTAAGTGACTTGCCCAGGGTCACACCTCTATCTGAGGCCAGATTTGAACTCATAAAGATGAGTCTTCCTGATTCTAGGTCCCAGATGTTCCACTTAGTTGCCCTGACACATAGTAATCACTTAATGAATGCTATCTCCCTCTCTCCTTCCTTCCTTCCTTCCTTCCTTCCTTCCTTCCTCCCTGATTTCAAGGGCAGCCTCCTATCCACTACACAATACTCCCTCTCATTCCATTTTATGGAGGAAAAATTGAGATCTGAATGACTGAGCAATTGAAACTAACTCACAACCACCCTAGAGTTTTGTATTTAGATACTTTCATTATAGTTTAAAAAAATACTGTGATTTTTTTGGGGGTAGATTATATATTGACTAATAAGTCAAGGGATTTTTGGTACCAGCTGCTCTCATTAACATATTGCTTGTTTGTAAAATCCCATCATGAAACTGCCCATATTTCTATAACATCTCAACTCTTGAAATTTATTCATCCAACCAAAACATTGGGGACCTCCTACTTATCCCCCTGTGTAAATTGGTACATCTCCTGCGGAAGCCAAGTTCTCTTTGAACTCGGCTGGAGATGTGAGTAGGGAAAAGACACATGGAGGTGGGAAGGGAGATGGAAATCAGGCTGAGCATTTTTTTCAATACCATCTGTATCTGGGCTCAACTTTTCCAAATACCTCCATTATTTTTCTTTTGGAGGTGAGGAGGATTCAAGCAGCCAATTTTCTGACCCCATCCAGATGCTAAGATTACATGTTTCTCAATGTTATTAATTTGCAAGATAGCTCACAGAATCTTAAATTTGTTTTATCACTGTTAAGAAATATTACTGCTTGTATTGTCAATTAATCTGGCTTTTGACAGGGGAAAAAGAGGTAGTTGACACCAAGATTCCTTTATTTACAAGGGAACTGGGTAATAATCCATCTTTTCTTTTCATGCTTGAGTGGCCCTGTTGATGCTTTGAGAACTGCTGTAGGATTTAATTTCCTTTTTCCTCCAGTTAAATTTGATTCTGATAGACACTCTATACTTTTCATTTGCTGCTGTCTTTCCTGAACACTTTATCCATTGATTTGTGGTTGTGTAGCTACAGAACTGAAGCCTGATGTGTTTTCTCCTTTCTTTCTTGCAAACAGCAGAGTATCCTAGAAACCCTTAGGCATCTTCTGTCCTGCTCAGTTATTGCTGATGCAAGGGATTGTTGTGCAAAATGGACACATTGGTGGCCATTTGACAATTCTACTATGGATGGAATAAGTCTCCAGTAGGGCAGTTAATCCTGTATCCATGCAACATAAACTTTACTGCATGCTATTCGGTGGGAGTTTAAGGGGTGGGGAGCTTTCCATTTCAGTGGCATAGGAATCTCCCAGTAAGGACCACCCTCTAGCAAAGGAGATCAGCCCTTGCTCTGTAGTGCATAGCTTGGCAATGAAGATCCACTTGGTTGGCATGGCTCATAGGCAGGATTGGAGCCTAAGTTAACTCCAAAGCCAACTCTCTCCACTATATGGTGCCTCTTGCTAGATGGTATGTAACTGTAATAATAGCTAGGATTTATATAGCACCATAAGGTTTGAAGTGCCCAACATATTTTATCTCATTTGATTCTCACAACAACCCTGTGAAAGTAGATCCTATTATTATCTACATTTTATAGATGAGGAAACTGAGGTTAAAGAACTTGCCCAGGGTCACATAGGTTCTGAATCCACATCTTCTTGACTCCGTATCCTACACTGCACCACCTAGCTGTCAAGCATGGCATAACTGGAAACTCACTAGGCTGGAGATCACAGTACCTGGGCTCTAGGTCAGCTTCTTTCATTTATTTGTGTTCTTTTACAAGACACTTAGCTCTTTGGAATTCTAATACAAGCCAATAAGCATTGCTTAAGCCCCATACTATATGCAGCATTGTGTCAGGCACTGGGAAAACCAGGACAAAACTGACAAGGACCACTTCCTCAAGAAGTTCACATGGGGTAAAGGTGGAGTGGAAAAGGGGAGGCAGCATGGCATTTGGAGAGGAGAGGACTTGGTACTGGATTTGGCATCACTGGATCTGAGTTCAAATTCTCACTCTGCTACTTATTGCCAGAGCGATTTGCGGAAAATTCCTTCATCTCTCTGGGTTTCAGTTTTCTCACATGAAAAATGAAGGGGGTTGGACCAGATGACTGCTAAGGTTCCTTTTAGCCAAACCCATGATTGATAATATAAGCAATAAATGCACTGGTAAAGGTTTTCTACAGAAACTCAGGGTTTCTTTTTTCACCTTGAACGTGATACAGTTGGACTAGGTCAAGAGCTTTTCACTTTCTTTGTGTCATTGATCCCTTTTCCAATCTGTACAGGTGGAGCCTTTAGACCCCTTCTCAGAGAGTTTTAAATGTATGAATAAAATAAAATACATAGGACTAGACAGGGAATCAATTATTTTAAATGTAGTTATCAAAATAATAAAAACCCCTACCAAGTTCATGGACCCTAGTTAAGAGCCCCTGGGTCACCAAATGTTATTTAAGGTCTGTTATAATTCTACCATTCTATGATCTATCCTTCTACAATCAATGAATCATGGGACACCATGAACTCAGAAATCTTAAAATGATAAAGAATCCCATGGGGCCATGGAAAGGTAAATAAGGGATGTAAGCAGGCTGAATGAAGCATCTTACCCAAGATGATTTGTGTATGAAAAACAAAACTGAAGACTGATATGCCTGGAAGAGAAGAAGGCGGTCTAGTAATAGAGAAAGTCAAACACAGCTGATGCATTTCTGGGGTGATACGTTGATTCCTTCCCCCTGAGATACTAAAAGGGCCAGAGGTAGGGCATTGGGCAGATCTGTTGTGGAGGATTTCTAAGAGAATAGGGACAAAGATGACACAGGATGAGGTCAAAGGACTTATAACTTGCATCCTCAAAGGGAGAATCCACACTAATAAAACCATTATTTCACCAATGAACCAAATTCAAAACTCACATTAAATCAGTTCAGGTTCCCTTTTTGTCTTCATTATCTTTTCCAATATAAACAGTATTAGCATTCCAACTTGAAATGATCACTCATAGTTTGGGTGGCATGCAGAAAAATCTCACTGGGTTTCAGGATCATCAAGATAGACACACAGAAAAGTGAATCAATATAATTAAATGGGTTGTCTTTTTCAGAAGAACACTGGTCAGGTGTTGGGAAGGTTGTATCAGCACCAATACAAAGCTTCAGTGGCATCCTGGATTAATCTTCAAGGCTGTTATTACATAGTGTTCAGCCCTAATTCACACCGAGTTCTTATAAAACTGTTGAAGATAGAAGGAGTGCCATACACATGTAGTGAAGCCTCAGCTACATTTCAGTCTAGGATTCTATCTTGGACACAGTGGATATATTATAGAAGGTTATACCTGTGTCTCACATCTTAGGAAGGACAAGAATAATTGAGAGATAGTCTTGAAGAGGACAACCAGGATGGAGAAGGGCTCTAATTCATGACATATGAGGATCATTTGAAAGAACTGGGGATATTTGTCCTGGAAAAGAGAAGACTTAGGGAAGATGCAACAGCCATGTTTAAGAATTTAAAAGGCTGTTCTATGGGGGAAGGATTGGACTAGTTGTATTTCATGCCAGAAGGTGAAACTAGGAACAGTGGATGGAAAGAAGCAAATTTAGGCTCAACAAAATTTAAAAAAAAACTTACTAAGAATGAAAACTGTCTAAAAATGAAATGGAATATAATCACTTTCCTGTGTTAGAAGTCTGCAAACAAAGGCCCAGATCATTACGGATATAGTAGAAGAGATGAATTTTCAGGTATGGTTTGAACTAGAGGATTGCTTATTACTTTCCAACTCTGAAACTGTGATTTTTTTTCTTGACATTGTCAGTGATTAATGACAGGCTAAAAATAAACCTAGCTCCCCTTAATAATCCATCATGGATTCATTCTCAATTGGATTTATCAAAACCCTTGGGGGAAAGATTCCTATTTCCATCCTACACTTTAGAATCTTAGAATAACATAGCTGAAAATGACCTTTGAAATCATTTAATCTATTCCTCTAATTTTATAGAGAGGACACTGAGGCCAGAGCAGGTCTGCAATCTGTCTAAGGGTAAGCAGAAGAGCTGGGATTAGAGCCCAGGTCTTCTGGTGACTGCTCATAGGCATAATTCAATTCAATTTATTTTGCTTCAACTCACTTAAATCCAACATATTTTATTAAGTACTAATTATGGGGAAAGCACCATATTAAGAACACAACTGTCCATTTTAACTATCTCCTTTCTGTCCCTAAATACAAATTTGAAACTTTCATGATTTTACTGGAATTTTTTTAAAAGGGACCTCAGTTATGCAGAGAAGTACTATTCACAGAGCCATTTCAGGCTTATTTCTTTCAAAGTTAATTGAATTTAAGAGATGAAGAAAGTAGATGTGGTTTTAGAGCTCCCTGGTAAATCTGGAAACCACTTGGCCCTTAACATTTCTGTAAAACCTTCTGTTTAGAGGAAGATAGTCTCCTGCGATTTTTCCCCCACAAGTGAGCAAACTGCATTAACATCAAGAAGGTCAAGAAAAGAGCTGTTATTTTTCAAGCTTTTCTTATGTCTTGAGAGAACTGAAGACTCATTACACTGCCATACATCACCCCATCTGTCAGTCCCTGGCAGATGGGTAAAGGGTAGCACTTCTGACCTACTAGAGATTAAATTCTTCTGTGCTGTGGTTGCTCCAGCTCCAGCTGAGTTTGCCTTCTCTATAAGCCCGCTGTCACTTTCCAACCCATAGGAAGAAAGAGAAGGGCTAAAATACGACATTCGACTTTCAATCCAGAAGCTGGGCTTTAGGAGAGGAAGGACTGGAAGTTGAATGCTGATATCATATTTACTTGGCTGCCTCCATTCCTTCCTGTTTACCCGATTATAGGTTAGAGCAGGTGTGACCATTACGGAACCATGGGATGTACACATTAAGCTCCTCTGGGGTTCTAGAGATAGGGAAAGTATCTTTGAGCAAAGGTTGTCTCTTGTATCTCCCTCAGCCATGGTGTTGTCATATAGCAGGAGGTGGTGGGGCATCTGTGAGAAGAGGGAATACCAGGTGTGTGTGTGTGTGTGTGTGTGTGTGTGTGTGTGTGTGTGTGTATGGTGAGGCATCTGGGAGAAGAAGGCGTACCAGGTGTGTGTGTATGTATGTGAGTCTGTGTATGTGTGTGTGTGTGTGCATGTATGAATGTATATGTATGTGAGTGTGTATTCGTGAGTGACTATGTACCTGTGAGTGTGTATGTGTAAATGTGTGAGTGTGTGTGTGTAGGTATCTGTGAGGAGAAGGCATACCAGTTTTGTGTGTATGTGTGTGTGTGTGTGTGTAGGGTAAGGCAGCTGTGAGAAGGCATACTAGGTGTTTGTGTGCATGTGTATATGTATGTATGTGAGTGTGTGTGTGTGAGTGTGTGCACATGTGTGAATGTATATGCATGTGAGTGTGTATTTGTGAGTGACTATGTATGTGTGAGTGTGAGCGTGTATGTGTAAGTATGTGTGTATGTGTGTGTGGTATGACATCTGTGAGAAGTAGGCATATCAGGTGTGTGCGTATGTATGTGTGTGACTGTATATATGTGGGTGTGTGTACGTGTGTGTATGTGTGAGTGTGTATATATGTGAATGTGTGTGAGTGTGTATATGTGAGTATGCATTGCATGTGTGTATCTATTTGTGAGTGTTTTTGTGTGTGTGTGTGTGTGCTCCTGTGGGAAGGAAAGATCTCACTTCCTAAAATCCAAAGGTGTTAGGGAAGAACATCCTTCCATGTATCTCAGAACTCAGACCTTTCTGTTTGACTCAGACTCTGGCCTCTCTGTGGACTCTTTCTTCTTTGACCTTCTGTTGCCTTTACCTCATATACTACACCTCAGTGCTGAATTATCTTGCATCTTAGATTATTTCATTACTGTGTGGGCAAGGTATCCTCTGGGGATATAAAAGAAAGATCACCCGCAGTGATAGATGATTGTCACGTGCCTCGCAGATATGACCAGTCTGTCTTCTCAATGGGATGGTATTCAAGAATGTTTGTAAAAATGTTTTCTTTGTAAGAACCCATGATTTCATTGGCATACAATAAGCACTTAATACATGCTTGTTTAGTAGGTGTAGGGAATTCACAGAGGAGGAACTCTCTATCGATTCAAATCTGCCGAATGTCAAATGTAACTTAAAGTCCCAGAGCTTAGCCAGGAATCATGGAGAGGGGAGGTAACTCATGCTGGGACACAGTCAGCAGGTGTCACTGGTGGGGCTGGAAGCCAGCTCTTCTCGTCTCCTGAGGCCAGCTGGCTACTGACCACAATGCCTCTAAAAGCATGACTAATCAGGGCTTCTGAGCATTCATGTGTCAGGCACCCTTGCTTTGGCTCTCTGGTGAAGACTAAGGTCCCTTCTCAAAATGATGGTGCCAAATGCATAAAACAAAATGTAGAAGATCAGAAAGGAAACCAGTCTTAACGAAATAGTTATCAAGAATATGTACATGCACACGCATGTGTCTGTATGGGTGTATATGTACACACACAACATATATACACCATAGAGGCATATATCTATAATATACTTACATATAAATATCTTATAGGGATGCACATATACACATGTGTAACATACATGTATGTGTATATATGTGTACACACATACAATGTATATATACAGATTTCACAATATAGCATGTACATACACGCATATATACACATGCATATATGTGTCTCTATATCCACACACACAGACATATGCACATACTCAAGGGCTCTACATGAAAGGATCAAAACCTCTGGAATGAAAAGCAGAAAGGCCGGCATCCTGTTTCTCTTTTCTAACTACTAGAACAACCTGGCATGACGGTGAGAGGCGTGGACGTGGAGCAAAGAGTGGCCTGGGTTTGGAGCTTTGCTCCAATGCTCGCTAGTTCTGTGACTTTCACGATGTCACTTTAACTCCGAGTTTCAGTTTCCTCCTCTGTACAGTGTGGGTGACAACATACACCATGGACCTCTCAGGGCTCTCGTGAGTATCACTTGTTAGTTAATATACAGGATAAGTGTTATGTAATAATTATTGTTTCGTTGTTTTTAGCCATATTCAACTCTGTGACCCCATTTGGGGGTTTCTTGGCAAAGATGCTGGAGTGGTTTGCCATTTCCTCATCTAGCTCATTTTACAGATGAGGAAACTGAGGCAAACAGGGTTAAGTGGCTTGCTCAGAGTCACCCAGCTAGTAAGTGTTTGGGGCCAGATTTGAACTCCAGAAGATGAGTCTTCTTGACTCCAGGCCTAGTGCTGTATCCACTGAGCCACCTAGCTGCCTTATTGTGTAATCGTGGGTTATTTTTATGTTGAAATCTCCAGAACTAGAGCTCTGGGGAGCAGGAGTAACCTCATCCTAAGTATTATAGGTGAGCTGGGATTATATCAGTGGCAGGTATTTAGGCTAGAAGGCCTGTGAGGCGACTCGTGTGTGATGTGGTATGTAGAGAACTGTCCTTGAAGACAGGAAAACCTGCCCCACCTCTGACCCATATAGGCTTTGTGACACTCTGCAGGTCTCAGCGTCCCGTGTAACTCTCTAAGAATTGGTAATCAACCATTAACTAACATGTTCATTATGTGCCAAGCACAGGATTAGATCCTGGTGATACAAGTACAAAGAATGAAAGTCCCTTCTTGAATGAAATCATCTTTCTTTGTATCCTCAGAACTTAGTGCAGTGCCTGGTATATGGTAGGCACTTAAAATATGTTTATTGACTTGACTATTTTAGGTCTGTCAATTGACACAGAACAATGAACACACTGGAAAAGAATTGGGAGACCCACAAGTCTAGGTATTTTGATGATTTTGAACAATGGTGAAAGTCAATCTAGTTCTTGGTTGAACAGGGATTTGGTTATGCTACTTAGCCTAAGTCAGAAGTTAACTCATCGTTGGTATTTATTATTATTAACCTTCTGTCAAAGGATGCTGCTTTTACTGCTGCTTGGGTTTTTGAGTGATCTGAACCAGTTCTCTTTAATTGGCCAGGACCCCTCTGGTCATCTTCCCCAAACTCATCTCAACTTAAATACTCCCTGGGAACATCTCCATGGATGGAGAGTGTCGGGGCATTCACAGCTGATCCATGCTCTTTGGCTTAAGACTGAGTCGTTCTGATGCCACGGTTGGAGAGCCTGAAGCAGAGTACACTGTCTGGCTTCACTTCTACTTTCTTCACATTCCATGGTTGGTATTTTCCTTCCAGGCATATACAGAAGTTACCGATGCCAAGAATTCTTTGGATGCTATGTTCTGAGCAGAGAGAGATTTCTATCCAATCCATTGTGTTTGGTGTGTGTGTGTGTGTGTAAAAGACTTTGTCAATGTTTGGTCAGATTGTGAAGCATGAAATAAGATTTGTCTTTGTTGATCTTGCTCCTCTTTCTTTTGTGTCTCTTTTAGTATTCCTCTAGATGACACGGTGGGCAGAGTGTTGGACTTGGAAGTAGGAAGTCCTGTGTTCAAGATCTGCCTCAGACTTTTACTAGCTGTGTGAGTTATTCAACCTCCCTGAACCTTGGTATCTACATCTAGAAAATGAAGGCTTGCATTTGATGACGTCTAAGGACTCTTCCAGTTCTAATATATAGTAATACTATGATCTTCCACCTTAGGGAAATAGAAGCTGACAAGCTAATTTGGGCCAGCTAGGTGGTGCAGTGAGGAGTCGATGTCAGATTGAAATCAGGATGATCTGAGTTCAAATGCTACCTCTAGTCTGACTGCTACTTACCATTAAGTAAGTAATCCTTACTCTTAATACTGTACCGATAGCTAACGTTAATATGCCTCCAACACTTAGAGCTAAGAATGATAAGAGCTAACATTTATACAGCACCTATTCTCATCCAGGAACCCTGCTAAGAACTTTATTATCTCATTTAATCCTCGTAACAACCCTGGGATGTAGGTTCTATTATTATCCCATTTTACAGACGAGGAGACTGAAGCAAACAAAGGTAAGTGATTTGCCCAGGTTCACAAAACGAGTAAGTGTCTGAGGCTGGATTGAAACTCAGGCCTCCCTGACTCCAGGACTGGCACTCTATCTGCTGTACCACGCTGCGGCACCTAGCTGTGTGGTCCTGGGCAAAGTCTCTTAATCCCTCTGAGCCACAGTTTCCTCATCTCTAATAGGAAGTGTTGGGTTAAATGGCTCCATGGTCCCTGCCAGACCTAACTCTATGATCTTGTGATTCTTCAGGATTCAATTCAGGTATCAACTTGTAGCTACAAAGAACTTTTCCTGATGCTCCTAGTGAGTGCTCACCCCTTTCTCAAATTAGATTGTAATGCCCCTTCCTGTGCTGCCTCCCCCTCTACTCCTTGACAGGGAGCCTCTGGGTACCAGCCTCTGGCAGCAGACACAGTGTGAAGTACTTGGGAATGGACATTGGGAAGGGAGCTTTTATGGGGTGGGATGTCAGGCATGGATTTGTCATGGATTTAGGACAACACACATTTCAATTAAGGGGAAATGACGTTTAGGTGCCTAGCTGCTCCCCTCTGCAGTTTTACCCTCCAGCTGCTTGGCTAAGGGATCTACTCTGGTAAGGCCTTGTGGCACTTGCTGGTGTGAACTAATATAATCCCAAGACTCTGCAGTTACTGATGGGGGGGGCGGAGATCAGAGGCAGACACATGAAAGCATGGAAGTGGAATCAGGATCTAATCCCAGTTCAGAAAGGGACTTTTCTAGAAGGTGAGATCCAAGTCAAGAGTCTATTTGGGTAAATTTATACATCCTAAACCCTTAGACTAATTATATGAATGATTTTACCTATAAAACAGGCAGAGCCCGGGGAGAAAGGTAGACAGCTTTCTGAGAATCACAGAGAACCTGGTGTTATCCTGGTGCATCTTTGAATATTTATTTATTTTAATATTTATTAAATAGAGTATATAACTTCTGAGGTAAGCAAGTGAATGATAGCATTTGGCCCTTATCATTGAATAAGGTCAAAAACTAATTTGGCAACACCATGTAGTGTTTAAATATTTATTTGTGTAAATGTTGCCTGCATTGCATCAGCTTTGTAGACTATAAATTCCTTGAATACAGAGATTGATTTTTATTTTCTTTGTAGCCAAGTCTCTAACCTAGTACCTCGAATATTGGAGGTATTTTTAAATGCTTGTTGACTTGAATTGAATACATAAGGCAAGAAGGAACCAGTAAAAGGGAAACCCACTTACCCAGAATACATCCTCACACCCCCAATCCTTGAAGTCTTTGTGCTTTGTTAATAGGCATAGGTTGGGGAACCAGTGTAGATTTCCTGGGCCTGCACACACCGCTGCTAGTCTGGGAATATGCCCGGTACTTGACTCTAGATAGAGCATAAACTCTGTGATATAAGAGTCACCTGGGCCAGAGTGAGCCTTAGCTAAATTCCCTTCACATAAGATGCTTCGTCTGGAGACTCTATTTAAACCACAATCTTCAGATTCTCTCCTTTCTCCCAGCACCAACCAAAGCCCTTGTGCTAGCCACTGAATTCCTAAATCCCAAATGTTGGGACCGATAGGGCCAGGGATCATAGGATTATAGATTTAGAGCCTCAAAGGCCATAAATCTTAGTCACACTCCTTAATCCTATGAGGAAGCTGAAGCACAGTGAAAGTTAAATGATTTTTCCCAAAGACACATAGCTAGTAAGTAGCTGAGGCAGAATTTCAAGCTAGGACTGCCTGAATCCAAGCCCCAGTGCCTTATGCACCACATGTCACTACCTCTCATGGGGACCCCTAGAGTTTAGGGCCATTTAGAGACCGCTAATGTCTGTATCTTTCTAATCTCATGTATCTTTCAATAAAATCTATGCAAACACACCAACGATGAGCACCCTCCACTGTGTCAGGCTGTGGGAAACCTTTGAACCTAGTACTTAGGCACTATGAAAAAAACCACAGGAGGCACACATATTGGAATGAAAAGTAAAAGGATTGTCTTCTAAATCTGCTTATTTAGTTGAATAAACACAATAGTTGACTAAGATATTCTTGGTGAACTGTTTGATGACTGACTCACTAAATCAATTTTGGCACAGTGCAGGCAGGGTGAGGTTTACATTGAAGGAGTTATCTGATATCATATAAACAAGGCAACTGATTGATTGAGGAAAACATCTCCTTGGCAATACGTATTGTTGACAGCAAGTATACAGCTTGTACTTAGCATTTTTCCCCATTATTTTGTTACCTATAGCCCCTTCTTGGTCTCCCCCAGAATGTGACTGAGTTAGAATTTGTATTGCTATGAGTCGAGAAGTGTTATTAAAATGTTTTCTGGTCACATTCTTATTTGCTCGGGAATCTGATCTTTTGAGCTATGGTGAACAAAAAATTCATCCTTTATTTGTCAAATAATTTGGTCGTGTTGGCTGAGTCTCCTCTATTTTACTATGGAAGGTACATTTTCAGTGACATAGGGCTTCTTCAAATGACAAGCCCTGTTCTGAAGAGGCGTCTAGTTTGGATGAACTTTGTTCATGAAAAAGTAATGAACACAAAGCTTGCTTTTTCTTGAATTCGCTAACAACTTTGTTTCCCCATACTAAATGACTGTGGCATTCTTCTGCTCTAGCCATTAGAGGATTCTAAGTTCAGCTGGGTCAGGGAGTAGCTATTCAGAAGCTGTAATAAAAAAAAAACTTTTTGAATAAGAATTTGCAATTCATTTTAGTGTCTTCAAAAGGTAACATTCACTTCCTTCCTCTACCATGACTTTGAGTTCAAAATAAGGGTGACTCAACATGCCTCTTTACTTGAAATAAGTAATACCTACTGCTTTTGAAACCGATTGGTAGAACAAACTGAATAAAAAAGACTGGATTTATTTGTGCATTGTCTCTGTAGTCCAAGTGAAGTAGAAAATTGAGACAGCGACACCCCCTCCTGCCCCTGCCTCAGAATCCTTAGCTTACGTCAAGGTTTAGATTGGGTATCATCTTCTTTACTGATGTCCCCAGCTTTCCTCTCCTTGAGATGGCTTGGGTTATTTATCTGCCTACAGGTCACATCTCCCAGTAGAAGGCCAGCCTGGGCCCTTTCTTATCTCTCCATTCTTTTTACAGGTTACTCTCTCTCCATGCAATCTACAGATCAGTCATGTTGCCTTATTTATTGTTCCCACATATCATGGATGTGTGTCTGCTGACCTTTACACTGAGTGTCCCTTATGAGGCCTGGAAGGTTCTCTTTCTTCACCTCTGCCTCTCAGAATCACCTGTTTCTCAAAGACTCAGCTCTAATTATACCTTTAGTAGGAGGAAGCTTCCTGGTTTCTTCCCTCCCCCCTACCCCAACACTCTTACCTATCTGCCTCGGCATAGTAGAGAGTCAGACCTAGAGTCAGGAAGACTTGAGTTCAAAATTAGCCCCAGACACCTCGTAGCTGTGTGACCCTGGGCAAGTCACTTAACTTCTGTTTGCCTCAGTTTCCTAATCTGTAAAATGGGGATAACGATATTACCTCCCTCGAACGTGAAGATAAAATGAGATAATAATTATACAGCAGTTAGCACAGTGCTGGAAAGAAGGGCTACATTAATGTTAGCTTTTATTATTATTATTACTGTTGTTGTTGTTGTTTGTTGTTGTTCCTGCAGCTTCCCCGTTGCCTTCCTCTCTAAGATTACCTTCCATATACATATACAGCCAGGCCCTAATTATTTGAAATTACAGTTGCATGTAAAATATAAACATTGGTTCCAGCCCAATGGAAATATAGAGAGCAAATTTGAATAATGTGGTCATTTCACAGGATCCATCATCTGCGCTAATTGGCACTTAGTGGTATGCTTTTAAATTTTTAAAAGTTTTACATGCATTTGTAATCTGAGCTTCCCACTTCTATCCAACCCCCATTGAACAAACAAATTAATTAACTAAAGCCTCATCATAAATGAACAAAGTTCTGCAAAACAAATTTCTACATTGTCCATGCCTGAAAAAATCGATCTATCCATCTATCTATCTATCCATCTATCTATCTATCTGTCTATCTATCTATCTAATCTATTTCTATCTATCAATCCATCTATCCATCTATCTATCCATCCATCCATCTATCCATCCATCCATCCACCCATCCATCCATCCATCCATCCATCTAATCTATCCAACCATCTATCCATCTGTCTAATCTATCCATGTATCTATCTATCCATCTGTCTAATCTATTTCTATCAATCCATCTATCTGTCTTATCTATCTATCTATCTATCTATCTATCTATCTATCTATCTATCTATCTATCTATCCAACCATCTATCCATCTGTCAAATCCATCTATCTATCCATCCATCTAGCTAATCTATTTCTATCTATCCATCTATCCACTATCTTCTATCTATCTATCTATCTATCTATCTATCTATCTATCTTCATCTATTCTATCTATCTACCAACCATCTATCCATCTGTCAAATCCATCTATCTATCCATCCATCTAGCTAATCTATTTCTATCTATCCATCTATCCACTGTCTATCTTCTATCTATCTATCTATCTATCTATCTATCTATCTATCTATCTATCTATCTATCTATTTGTCTAATCTATCCAAACATCTATCCATGTATCTATCTATCTATCCATCTGTCTAATCTATTTCTATCTATCCATCTGTCTAATGTATTTCTTTCTTTCTATCTATCTATCTATCTATCCATCTATCTATCTATCCATCTATCTATCTATATCTTCAAGTTTTAAGTTCATCAGATCTCTGGCAGGAGGTGAATGGTATGTTTCATTTTCAGTCTTTTCTTCCATATATACTTTATGGATCTTGCATCTATGTTTTTAATAAACATATTGTTTCCTCCATTAGGATGGAAGCTCCTTAGGGCTTGGACAAATTTTGTTGTTGTTGTTTTTGAGTCAGCTGCTATTGTAGTGGTTCTAGTGCTGGGCCTGCTGGAGCCAAGAAGACCTGACTTCCAGCCTCTCACACTTATTAATTGTATGATCCTAGGCAAGACATTTAACCTCTGTTGGTCTCAGTTGCCTCAACTGTAAAATGGGGATAATAATAGCCACTGTCTCTCAGAATTTATTATAAGGATCAAATGAGCTAATATTTATAAAAACATTTAGCACAGTGTCTGGTGCATGGTCGGTACTATATAAATCACTTTCTTTCCCTCCTTTTTATAGCTCTAGCACAGTGCCTGGGACATAGTAGACATTCAGTAAATGTTGCAGATTGATTTACTGATCATTTTTCTCTAGTAGAAGGAATGTCCCTTGAAAGCAGGGAGCGCTTCCCTTTTGTCTTTGAGAGAAAAATGGTCAAACTGGTTTGGTTTTATTAACATGGATGGAAAAGGATGGGGTTCATGGGTTTGTTAATGGAGAAGCCCCTTGATAGTTATCTCAACAATCATTTAATCACTGATGCCATACTTTTTTTTACTTCCAAAATGTTTGAAAACTAACGTATGGATGTAAACTCTGTATCTATAGACAAAAATGTGTAATGAAGGCCAGACAACAGGAGGATGAAATCAGGATGTTGAATTTACAGTTCACTTGAATTCCTTGTACAGCAAGAATGACACTTTAAACAGACAGTGAGCTTGGGGTGCGCTCCTCACTATCAGCCTTATGCTGCTGTTCTAGGTCTTTGTGTCACCCCAATGGGATAGCGCCCCTTTTATTCCACATCCCCAATTCCTTCTCACTTGAATTAGCCTGGGGGGAATTCTGTTAGGCTCTGTGTAGACATGGCTATAATATCCTATTGCAACGTGGTCCTTATAGATAGCCTTGATCTTCCTGGCCATCCTATGATATAGGGAGAACATTTGTCATTATCATCCTTATTTTACAGATGAGAAATTTTAAATTCAGAGAGGTTATGTGAATTGCCTAAGGTGACACAGCAAGTATCTAAGGTGCTATACTAAACTAATTACATCTTACTGGACAGAGGCCTTCAATTCAATTCAGTTCAGCAAACATAATAAATTCAGCCTATATATCTCTTTGGAGTATTTGATAGCAGAAAAAGGGCTGGCTATGGGTCCAGGAAGACCTGTCCTTGACACATGCTGGTGCTATGATAATAGGCAAGTTACTATGATAATAGTTTGAGGGAGTGGCAAGGTCAAGTGAAGGCAATTTTAAGAATGAGGGAGCCCTGGGCATGTTCAGCACAAGTTCAGCAAATATTTATTAAGCACCTTTTGTACACAAGGCACTTCTCTAGGTGTGGCAGATAGAAAGAGAAAAATAAAACTATGACTTTACATAATGTCTCTGACTTGAAGGAGCTTATGTTCCATTGGAGAAAACAGCAGAGACATATATAAATGTGAAATACATAGTCCCACAAAGGCCCTTATCATAGAAAGGAGGAAGAGGGAGAGAAAAAAGGAGAGGGGAGAGTGAGAGAGAATCAGTAAGCAAGAGGAAGAGAGAGAGAATGGGAGAAAGACACAGAGAGATAGAGACAGAGAAGGGGAGGGGAGAGATAAGGAGGGAAGAGGAGGAGAGAAGGGAAGGGAAGGGAAGATGCTATGATAACTAAGTTAGCAGGTTAGCTGTAATAACTAGCTCTAGATTTGTTTTAGAGTTCTCTAGTTTGATACTGGCATAAGAGATTAAGTTGCATGAAGATAGGAGAAGCTCTCATTCCTCTATTTACCTAGATATCGACCCAAGTCTGTGAAGGGCTGGTTCTGGTGGTATATTAGAGAGAGCTGGTTTGAGAATCAGGAGAGATATGAGTTCAAATCTCACTTGGGAAACTAGTTATAAGACTCCTGGCAATTTACTTAATTCTCCAACCTTTAGTTTCATCATCTTTCAAATGGGGTAGTAACATACCTGGGACAAATCAAAGCAAGATCCTGTGTGTTATTTGGGGATCAGATGAGATAAGGTACATACTAACACTTGAGTGTCAGCTATTATTATTGGTTAGGAAAAGACATAAGTCCTCTATGAGCTGTGATTCTGTGATAATGGGTCCTGAAACTTATCTTCAAGTGGTCAGCTTTCCCAGACTCAATGAGTCTGACCTTTTGGACTAAATCAACCTGCCAATAACTGGTAAATATACAATTTTCAACTTCTATTAACCCAAATATGTGTGTGTGTGTGTGTGTGTGTGTGTGTGTGTGTGTGTGTGTACAGACTGGTTCCTCTGCATGTGTCATCATAGCCCACATTCTTTCATCTTTAAAACAAGGATGTGCAATTAGGCCAATCTGCAGGATTCTGGGTAAGAAAAACCAGAATATAAGGGTGAATTAAATTTCTGACCTCCAGCAACAGTATTCTACTTTGGCTTACTGCCCACAGAAACAATCTCTCCCTGGACCGAGGGGGAGGGTCCCTTCTCTTTCCATGAGCCCCCAAACACTGCTGGGAGGCCATTAAGTTTATGCCAGTAAACAACGACTTTCAAGTACTTGGACAAATATCAGGTGCTATGTAAATGATAAATAGTCATTATAAAACCCCATGAATATTTTAGAGCTCATCATCCATGGAACAGAAAGAAATGAGCCCAGATGGTGAGGAAAAATTACTCAACAACAAAGCATGACTTCCAGTGGATAGCTCTATCCATTTGAGAGTTCGGACCACAGTGCATTATGGGAAATAAAGATAATAGTTTCGTTCCACTTATCATACACTTCATAACTTATCAATTGCTTTACTCTCAGCATCCTTGTGTGGTTAGCTTTATTATCCCCACTTTACAGATGAGGAAACCAAGGCCAGAGGATGGCTTGTTAATAGTCAGGCAGCGAGCAAGTGGACAGCTAGCGTTGAACCTAGGTCTTTGATTCCAAAGATAATACTCCTTCCACCATACCATGGCCCTGAAACAACCCTCTAAGTACATATCTGTTAGAAGCGCATGGGTCAATACCTGTTTTCAATATCTTTTGCCATGTTGTGTCTCTATGTTTGGCACCATTATGAAAATGCATTTATCATGTGCCCAAAGAGGCCATTAATTCAATGTAAGAGACAGCAAGGATAGGGAAGCTGTGAAAAGATCAGTGGTTCTGAAGGTGGAGAACTGGGTTCAAGAGATTAAAATCAAATGAAGGAAGCTAGGTGGTGCAGTGGATAGAATTCTGGGTCTGAGGTCAAGAAGTCTTGAGTTCAGATTCATCTTCAGATATTTGCTAGCTGTGTGACCTTGGACAAGTCACTTAACCTCTGTTCATCTCAGTTTCCTGAGCTCTAAAATGATAACACTTACTTCCTAGGGGTGTTGTGAGCAGATAAAACATTTGTGAATCACAGCACAGTTCCTGAGACATAGCAGGCGCCATAAAAATTCTAGCTATTATTATTAACTTTGCTATTTTTAATCCAATCTGTGACACATTAGTTATGGATCTTGGGCTAAAACTGTTATGTTCCTTGGGTCTCAGTTTGCAAAATGAAGGCCACTTGAAATTCCTTCTAGTTCTAGATCTAATCTCATACAAAAACCAAAAAACCCCAACCAACCCAAAACATTCTTTTATGTCAGCCTGAGGCCAGCAGGGAACATTAGAAATGGTGGAGGAAGAAATCATTTGATTATATGAGGGCAGCTCTGGTCTGTATTTTACCTGTCTCCTGATACATTTACTTTCCTATCTCTGTGATTTTACTTCTGGATTTCCTTCCGCCTGGAATGAATTCTCCCATTTTATTCTCATTTGTACTTTTCTGACTCATACCCATCCTTCAAGGTCCAACTCAAGTACCAGCTCATAAAGCCATCCTTCATTCTCCCAACCAGAAATGATCTCTCCATCCTCTTAACCCCCATTGTACTGGCTTTGTATCTTTCTTAGTGTATTTTTTTTCATTTTTCAATATAATATGGTCCCAAAAAGCTTTGGCTACTTTGGGTCAGGGGTGAGATATTTTGTTTCTGTACAGCCAACATAATGCAAATACTGAAGTATACATTGAATTGAATGGCTTAAAAATAGGAGTCATAGCTAATTTTAGAATATAAAGATGAAAAACAAAGTAATACTTGCCCTTAATGATCCCAGGGGTGATACAGCATGCCTGTAAATAAGGTGATTTAAGGAGAAAGTCTTAAAACTCTTACAAACTGGAGATAATTGGAGTTTAGAAATATGGAAATGACAGACTCATGGTCAAGGATGGTGGGAACCTAACAGGAATAGTAAGAATCTAACTACCTGGAGTCGGGCAAAGTTATTGAAAAGGACTTTAGGCTGCAAAGGATGGAAGTGGTCTTCAAGCAAGGCCTGGCTTATGACCTGTCAGGTATGTTGTAGAAGGAATGCTTATTTCGGTAGGGATTGAATTAGCTTATCAATGTCTCTTCTAAACTATGGCACCAGGATGGATACACACACATATGCACACATACATATATGTATATACCCATAAACATGTATATATGTATATACATGTATGTACACACATGTGTACACGCACACATATAAACATGTGTGTATATATGTATGTGTGTATATATATGTGTGTGTGTATATATGTATATATATATCTATATCTATGTATGCATATACATATTAGCTAACATTTCTATAGCCCCTACTATCTGCCAGGCACTTTGTTAAGCACTTCACAGATATTGTCTCATTTAATCCTTATAACAATCCTGGGAGATATTATCATTGCCATTTAAAAAATGAAGAAACTGAGGCAAACAGATTAAGTGACTTGTTTAGGATCACACAGCCAGTAAGTGTCTAAGGCTCGATTTAATTCAGGCCTTCTTGACTGTAGGCCCAGTGCTCTATCCACTGAGCCACCTAGCTTACCTTCTTATTCCTGGGAGTCATACCTTTCTTAAAGCCACCCAAGACAACATTAGCTTTTTAGGCTGCTGTATCAATTACTGACTCACATCCGCTAGAACCCCAGACTTAAAAAAATGTCATCTAACTATGCCTCACCTGTCTTCTAAATGTGAAGCTGATTCTTTGAACCTATGTATAAGTCTTTGTATTTATTCTGGTAAAACATTATCTATATTCAGCCCAGTGGGGACCCAATAATGAAATCATAGTCCAGCTGGATTTTGTTTGTTAAACATGTGTAGAAGTCAATTAATAAGCATTAATTGATGCCTGCTATATGCCAGGCACTGTGCTAAGTTCTAGGGATACAAAAAGAGGCAAAAGCAGTCCCTGCCCTCAAGAAGCTTACAGTGAAGTGTAGGAGACAATGTGCAGACAATCCCAGAAATGCCTGTGTTTGTATATAGATAGGAAAAAAATGGCAAGAATCCCAAGTGTCAGCCTCTCAGGAATAGTTCTATGTGCCCATGGGTGGGGCCAGCCTTTAAAAAAAAATGACTCCGAAAAGGTCTGTGCTATTTGCAACAATTTTAAGGCAAATACAAAAAAAGAGGCAGCTTTTTTTTCCTTCTAAGCTTTATAAAACCTAATGTTATTTCTCTCTAGGAAGAGCCCCATATTCATTACTTATTAAACACTGAGAAACTTTCTTGGGAGACATCTAGTTCACGAAGTAAGAATATACAAAGACAGAATAATATCAAATTTCATAATTACACCTTTTCATTCCTCCAGCACCTGGAGTGGCACAGGCTTTGATTTGTACTGAGTTAATAGATCCATTCAAATTCAAATCTATTTCTTCAATTCTACTTAGTGGTTGTTAAATTTCAGGTGAAAAAGGTTACTGTTTCCTCAAACTTAAGAAGCCCCTGAGAAACCAATGAGAATTTTGTCTGTCTGAACAGCTAGTTGGGGGACAACATTTTCTTCCTGACTCCTCAACTCTCAAAGAACTCAGAAAGGAAAAGAAAATGTCTTGAGGGTCAGAAGTACAGCAGAGCCCTAGAGCTGAAGAAGAATGAAGGGGAATTGGGCGTTAAAAAGGAGAGATGAATTTTTACAATGACATTAGGGCATTCTACTAGCAGGCTTACCAGGTAAGAGGCATGAAGAAGCCAGTGACAGAGAGCCATCATCAGTGGAATTTTTGTGGAAGAGCATGTGTTTCAGATGGAGAAATTCAGTCTAGGAAATACAAAGACCACCTGCAGAGATTTTGAAGCTAACTGGAAGCGAAAGTTCAATTTGTTCCCATCAGGCTCATCCTGGGTTCTCATAGCTGTTTCAGCTAAATTCATAACTTGTAATAGTTTGGTTTAAGCTGGAAATATCTAGATGTTTTGGGCCTGTACCCTAGTCAAAACTCCGTGTAGAAGGGCCAGGACCTGAAACTGACCTAGCACTTCCCTTCCTCTGCACCCCTGTAGATGATCTCAAAGTGTTCCCTGATGCACTGTGGCCCATATTCTATTTAATGTCTGTATTCACTTAGTTGCTAGTGTTTCTCTCTCCTCAAAAAATGATGTATATGCTTAATTTTTACACAGGCTTATAGATTTACAGCTGGAAGACAACTTAGATTTCATCTAGCCTCATCCATCCGTTGTAGAGATTAGAAAACTGAGTGCCGGGGAAGGGTAGTAACTTATCAAGGTCATTTTGTTCTCCTGTTAGTCTGTATCCAGTAGAAGGTAAGCTCCTTGAGGGCAGAACCTGTTTGCTATTGTCTTCGTATGTCCAGCACCCCCATGGTTCATTGATCAATACGAGATGCTTACTGAGTGCTCTTTGAATTGGCTTTCTATATCTTGCTTCTCTTCAGTGCTCAGAACCAGGGCACACCACATTCTGAAGTCCACGAGAAAGGCAAGAAGAGTGTGAACAGGGTCAGTGTCTGTGCAGTTCTTGTATTTCTACCCTGGCTATTCCATTAACTTTCTGTGTAGCGTTGGAAGCTAGCCCAACTTCCCCTCTTTGGACTGCAAAGGTTTAAGAATATTACTCTGGGCTCATAAATGCAATGCAAATACTAAGTGTTATCCTAGACGCCAGTGCTCATAGCAGAGATCTAAAGACAAAAAATGGAATGTAAGCATGAAACTCAATCAGTCGGTCAACAAATATTTATCAAGCCTGTATCATGTGCCCATCTCCATGCTAGGCACTGGAAATACAAAGACAAAATAAATAATCCCTGATCTCAAGGGGCTTATATTCAGTCAATCAACAAGCATTTCTTCAAGACTTATTATGTGCCGGGCACCGCGGATACAGACAAAGGCAAAAACAGTTCCCGTCCTCAAGGAGGTCACTTTCTTATAGGGACAATATGCGAATAACTACATACATAGAAGATATATACAGGGTTAGTGGGAGGCCTCCAGGAAAGTCTATATGGTCTTTGAGACGAACACATAAAATTAAACCCCTTGCTCCCAAAATTCCTGTCACATTTGTTTTAACATTTAATTAATGATTCTTAAGAAGATAAAATGATGGGGAAATGTGTTCCACCTAGCCAGGCATCAGCCTAAGCCTTACCACAAATTCTTAGGAAAACTCAAGATCTACCAGCATAACAGCTCTGGTTATTTTCCTTCATTTTTATGTTTTGTTATGTCTGGGATCAATCTCATACTTTTCCTGTATGGGAAAGAGGAAGGGAACACTGAGAACCACAGTTTTAAGATGGTTAATAAAGTTTAATTTGACTATTGGTATTCAGAATGTTAGATCCTTGCCAATTACAAATTAATGGACATAAGGGTAGAAGAGTTGACTTATATTAACGTTGTCTTAAATGCTCAAAATCAAGGGGCCTTAACCTGGGGTCCAAAGATAGATTTTAGCATGTCCATGAGCTTAAATAGGGAAAAAATACATTTTCATTTTCACTGACCTATAATTGTAATTTTAGCATCTTCTCAATTTATGAATGTAGAAAATGAATATTATACTGAGTGAGAACTCTTAGGCTTCACCAGACTGCCAAAGGGGTCCATGACACATAAAATGTTAGGAACCCTTGCTCTAAATGTGAGCAAAAGAAAGAGGAAAGTTTCAGCTAAATGGAAGTATGGCTTACAGGTCTTCCTTTAATAAGAAAAAAAAGGAAAGGCAGAATCATTCTTATCATAAACCCAGAGACAATAAGAAGCATTATTTGGAATTATACACATATATTATACATTTATACATGCATTTATATGCACATATACACACATATGTATAGATACATGTATATATTTCATTTTTCAGTCATCTGACTCTTCATGAGTCTTCCTCCTTCCAGCCCTGCACTCTGTCCACTGTGCCACCTAACTGCCTCTCTCTCTGTCTCTCTGTCTCTGTCTCTCTGTCTCTCTGTCTCTCTCTCCCATTTTTATTCTATGGAATATTTGATTATTATGTATGGATAGTCACACTAATGATAAGTACTTGCATAAAGACCACTGGAAATAATTATAGCTTCTGCACCAACATCAGTTGGTGAGGGTGAAATGGTAGAGATTTGATAAGGACTTGAAAGACCTGATAAGGCTCTTAAAGTACAATTGACATTCATTCTCATATTTGTTGATTTCATTGCAAAGATAGGAAAAGACTGGGTGGGGAGAAACAATGGGGAAACATAGTTCAGGAAGAAGGAACTAGAGAGGTCAAAGACTTATCATTTATACAGAGGTTTTATGCTTCTATATCCTTACTTTTCCAAGAAAAGAAATGGTAGGTGGCATTTATGGCAACCACCATAAAAATACCACAAAGAACAAAAGAGAGTGTATTTTAATGGACAGGGACTGACTTGTAATTGATGTGGGAGTTATCCCTGAGTCATCTGTCTGTGTATAGTCAGATCATTGACTTGTCAGAGCTAAGAACAGAATTAGTTTTTAAAAAAGGAAAAAGAATAATGAGTAAAAGATATGACATACAATGGAAATAATTTAAACTCGACCTATTTAAACAAGCAATTAAAACTCAAAAAATGAAAAAGCAACAACACAAATCGCAGTGCTACTAGCTATAAAAGTTTTTTATCCAGAAGTTCAATCAATGTGAATTTAATTGTCATAGCAAAAAGACCAAAAGAGCCCAGAAAATGCCTTTATCAGCAAAATTCTGACTTGCCAAATGAAGAGAGGGCTGCCAAAAGCAACACTAGGTTAGACTATAAACTTGCCTGTAGAGTCTTACAGAGAAGAGTATTACTTCACAAAACACAGAGAAGCATTGAAAGGTAAAACCATTTTATGGAAAAGCTGGCAAACTACCCAACTAAACAAAATCATTCCAAGGGCATACAAAAAAGAAGATGCAAGTATGACTACAAACAAGAGAGGAATGGAAGAGATTTGTGAGACTCATCATACCAAACTGTTCGCTCAATCAAGGATAATGGAACTGTCAGTCATAGACTCCAATGTCACTATTTCAGATATGTTTATAGAGGAGAGAGAAATGTCACTAAAGAGAACAAAGACTTTTTAAAAAACCTGCTAGATTTGGAGAGAGTACATATAAAAGAGATCTAAGGTAGACATGATACAATTGTCATTGTTATTCTGACATATGAAGTATCTGAAGGGGACAAGATGCCAAAGGCATGGGAAAATGGTGACTCTTATTACCAAAAGAGAAGCTGAATAAAATACCATCAAAAAGAGGTAACCAATATGTCTGCTATCCTACCTAAATACAGTTTTTAAAATTTTTATGAGAGTCATCATTGTATGAAGCAAGACTATTTCTGATGATAATATGAGTTCAGCATATGTAGGATTTCACAAGGGAAACAACAACTGACCACATTTTTACCATTTCACAATTAATAAAAGATGTGGATAATATAAGATCTTATTGTGCTTATTGGCTGCTAAGTAGGAAAAAAAGTATTTGATTCAGTAGAATAAAATGGCATCTTGAAGGATGTTTTAAACAATAGGCCTCCCATCTAAATATCAAAATTCAAGATTCCATGGAAAATAGAACAACAGAAATAACCCTCCCCAACTATTCTCTTATAATAAACAGCATATGAATCAATAAAGAGGGAAATGGATGCTTGCCAAAGAGATTTGCCGCTGTGATGAAGGAGCTTCAATGTAGGATCTAGTCTGAAGAGGGATTCCATGTGGATGATGATGCCTTCAGAATATTCCTATTTGAATAATGGTAGAGTAATAGAAAGGAGTACAGTGCAACTCCCTTACATATTGTCCACAAAGAAATATGGTGAAAATACACCATACTAAATACTGATAAGGAAATCTAAGGGAAAAAAATCACAGTGAGGTATTTTTCCTGTCCTGAGCAGCACACAGAGAAAGACAGAGAGGTCAGCAGACAGTGGAGATGGGGTCTGGCCAGGAGTGCCCACACACATAGAGCACTCCAACAGCAAGAGATAGAAAGAGAACATTAATTGAGCACCATGGCAGGAAGCACTGGTATAGAGAAAGGTCCCAGAAGGTCTGAATATATGGGAATAGATATCTCATGACAGCTCTGCTTCCCACTATCTAGTTCTGGCTTAAACATCCAGAGCAGACTGAAGAGGAGTCCTATACTTATGAGTGGCAGAAAGGAATGATCATGTCACAGGATCTCCCTGTATGATAAGTGAAGAAGAAATTCAGAAGCAAGCAATAGCTGTGTAGCTCTGACCTCAGGAGCAAATTACAAATGAAGTTTTAGACTCCAGCCCAGATGGAAGCCTGCAGTAGAATAACCAGGGCAATAATTCCAAAGTAAAGGAGAGCCTGTAGTTCGGTCACTATGAATCTTCAGAGCTTACCAGTGGACTGATAGTGGTTGAGTCCAAAGGTAGTTTACTGGACAGTCCAACTAGGGACAAGCTGACAGGCATCTTGCTCAGGTTCAAACATGGGTCAGCAACCTGCAGAACTCAGAATAGGAGGGCAATGAAAAGATTTTACCCAGGATTATATCACAGTGGGAGCACTGAAACCTTGCAGTTCCCCAGCCTGAGTTGTGAAAGCAGCAGAAGGATACAAGACAGAAGCTCAGCCCAGACTTCTCTGCCAGAAGTCTGTAGAGTCCAGCCCTAACATCAAATCCAAAGTCAAGAAGTAGGCTGAAAGAATGAGCAAACAAAAAAGAATTCTACCATAAACAGCTATTATTGTGACAGTGAAGTTCAAGACACAAACCCAAAAGAAGGGAATGACTCCAAAACATCTACAAACAAAACCTCAAAGAAAAACATAGCTTGGGCACAAATCCAACAGATTTCCTGGGAGAGATGAAGCAAGAGTTACAAAAGACCTAAAAATATTTTAAAACTCAAATTAGAGTGGTAGGGGGACAAATGGGAAACAAAATGAGAACTATAGAAGAAACGTTTGGAAAGAGAATTAACATCTTGGAAGAAGAGGCATGAAACTTTACCCAGGAAAATAATTCTGTAGAAATTAGTGTTAACCAAATAGAAGCTAATGACCTCATGAAATATTAAGAAAATTAGTACAAAGTGAAAAGACTGAAAAAAATGGAGAAAGTGTGAAAAATCTCATAGCAAAAACAGCTGATCTGGAAAACAGATTAAAGAGAGATAATTTAAGAATCCTTGGATTATGTGAAAGACACAGCCAAAAATAGCCTAGACATTATATTTCTGAAAATTGTAAAAGAAAACTGTCCAGAATTTTAGGAACAGAGGGCAAAGAAGAAATAGAAAACATCCGCCCATGACCTCATGAAAACAAAACTCCAAATAAAAACTACCAGGTAAATTAAAGCCAAAATTCCAAGTTCCTAGGTCAAAGAAAAACTGGTAAAAGCAACCAGAAAGAAAGAATTCAAATACTGAGAAGCTGCAGTCAGGATCACATAAGATTTAGCTGCCACTACTAGAAAGGAACAGAGAGCTTAGAATGTGATATTCCTGAAGGCAAAAGATCTTGGAGCAGCTAGGTGGTGCAGTGAGTAGAGCACCAGCCCTGAAGTCAGGAGCACCTGAGTTCAAATCCAGCCTCAGACACTTGACACACTTACTAGCTATGTGTCCTTGGGCAAGTAACTTAAGCCCAATTGCCCTGCCTTTCCCTCTCCAAAAAGAAAAAAAGATCTAGGCTTCCAGTCAAGAATAACTTATCCATCAAAACTGAGTATACTCCCACAGAGAGAAAAATGGAAACAAAGGAGTGGGTGACAGTTGAAACTCACTCTCATCTGAACTGATCAAAGGAGGAAATAACACATATATACATACACAATTAGGTGCAGAAATATATTTCATCCAGCAGGGAAACAGGAAAGAAAGATATTAAGGGAAAGGAGGGGAGGGATCAGTAGGAGGGTAGATTAAGGAAGGGATTAGGCAGAAGCAAAACAAACTCTTAAAGAGAGAGTGGGAGACAGAGAATGAAATTATAAAAAAATGAGATGAAGGGAAATCTACAATTAACCATCATAACTCTGAATATAAATGGGATTAATATAAATGGGATCTATAAAATGGAAGAGGATAGCAAAATGAATTAGAAACCATAATCCAACACTATTTTGTCTATAAGAAACAACTTGAAACAGAAAAATACATATAGAATTAGAATAAGGGGCTGAAGAAGAATCTATTATGCTTTAGCTGTTGTACAAAAAGGACAGAGACTGTAACCATGATCTCAGACAGAGCCACAAAAAATATACCCAATTAGAAGAGATAAATATGAAAAAAAGAAGAGATAAATATGGAAAATGCCTTTGGCTGAAAGATGCCATAAACAGTGAATGAAAAGCAATACTAAACTTACATGCATCAGATTACATAACATCTAAATCCTTTTTTAAAAAATTTATTTTCAGTTTACAACACTTAGTTCCACAAGTTTTTGAATTCCAAATTTTCTCCCCCTCTCTCCTCTCCCCCCATAGCATCTAAATTCTTAAAAGTTAAGTAAATGATGGGCAGAAATAGATGGTAAGACTATAATAGTGAGGGACCCTACCCTCTTAGACCCTGATAATTCTAACAACAAAAAAGGAAAGATCTGAAGTAAGTTTTGGAAAAGTTAGATATGATAGACATATGATGATCATTGAATGGGAAAAGATAAGGGTATTTCTCATTTGTAAATGGCACCTTCACAAAAACTGACCATATATTAGAGCATGAAAACCTCACAAATAGAATTAAGTATAAATATAGTAGAACAAGTATAAATATTAAACACTTCTTTAATGGATCACAATGCAATAAGAATTATAATCAATAAAGTTCCTTTAACACAAAGATTAAAATTTAGTTAGAGATTAAATAATAATCCTAAACAATGGGTGAGTCAAAGAACAAATTATAAAAACAATTAAAAATTCATTAAAGATAATGAGACGACATACCAAAATGCTGTACTTTAATGAAAATTATTTTCTCTAAACACTTTCATCAGTAAAAGAGAGAAAGAGCAAATCAATGAATTAGATATGCAGCTAAAAGCCCTAGAAAATGAATAAACTAAAACCTCTGATAAACATCAAAATTGAAAACCTGAAAACCAAAGAGATTAATAAAATTGAATTAATAAATAAAACTAGAGATTAAAAATAACCAATATAATAAACAAGCTATTTGCTAATTTGATTTAAAAGAAAGAAGAAAATAAAATTGCACTGAAACCTTGAAGTTCCCTAGCCTGAATTGTGAAAGCAGCAGAAGGATGCAAGAGGACAGAAGCTCAGCCCAAACTTCTCTGCCAGAAGTCTGTAAAGTCCAGCCCTAACATCAAATCCAAATGAAAAAGGTAAATTCAAAAAATAAATGAAATTATTAGAAACTATTTTGCCCAATCATATGCCAATAAAACTGACAATCCAAATGAAATATATGAATATTTACAAAGGTATAAATTGCCCAGATTAACAGAATAGAAGATTTAAATAACCGTATCTTAGAAAAAAATTAAACTAGTCATATATGAACTCCCAGATACTTCTCCTTCCAGATGATATTTCACCAAACCCTCAAGCATTACAAAGCCTCTGAAGGATGTTTGCAAGCACTCAAAAGAATTTGGCTTATCCATCCACATAGGAAAGACAAATTGGAATGAAAAATGTCTATTATCCAGATTGTACCATGCATTTTGGTGCATACCCTATAGAATTTGTCCATCAGTAATATATCAGGGACAGACAAAAGGATTGGATCAGAGTCGAACAGGAGAGCAGGCTAGATTGTTCTCAGAAATTGAAAATCTCCTTTCCTGACCTCAACCTTCCCATGAAAGCAAAGGCTCATCTTTTTTAACACTAGTATTATACCAGTCCTGTTATATGACAGTGATGCATGGATTACAGTAACCTCCAAAGAATCAAAAGGAGAATCACACAAAAGGTAATAGAGAGGTGCATGGTGGGTATGTGTAGGCTCACACATCAAATTCTCTGGGTTCCATGAGATGAGTTTCCATGATCTTTCTGTGGTTTGAATTCCAAGTTTTTGAAATCTCATTATCCATAATTTAAAGTACCTTCAGGAAAATTCTAGAACTGTGTGGGAGATGGTGAATCCAGGTCTAAAAGGAGTCTCCAAATCCAGAAACTCTGCAGAGGCATATTTCTGGGGACCCACAGCAACTGGGGCTGGGGTAAAGATGCTGACTGCTCAGACTATCTGCTTGACACTTACAGGGCTCAGCCCCACCAGCAGCTGAGACACCCTGGGATACATTCCATTATTTTGTTTTTTTTTTTAAAAACACCCAATAAATAACTTATCACATGGAACTTCTTTGTTGCCAGAAAGGCCTTTAATGGCCTTGAATCTCACTTACCAAGCATCAGCGAGATAGAATACAGCAAAAACAAATGCCATACAGAAGACAAAGCTGAATTTCCAGCTAAGCTGTCCTGTGGATTAATGTCTGTCTGGGGGATTTTTTTCTTGGTAATTAAAGTCAGAGCTTTTGAATACTTAAACATATCTTGCATTGAATTTTTGATATCCCCTTAGTATCCCAGGTTTCAAAGGAAATGATTTGAAACCACTCTCCTCAAAGCAAGTTTTCTTCTCTGCAGCCAAAACTCCTTTCTCCTGTCTTCTCTGGAGACCTGTGCTCTGCAGATGTCAGTGTCTAGTGGAGTATCCAAACATTTGGTTCAAATTATTTGGTGTAGATATTGGAGAATTTTGCTTGGATTGTATTTCATATTCATCTCTCCCTGAAACACTGCTTAAGAACTGTGGTCTAGAACTACGAGAAGTCAAAGAGGTTCTAGGGTCACCTTCCTTCACTTTGCTGACTACGAGCCATTGTGTGGGCAGACCATCCTTTCCCAAAACGGAGGGAAATTTGAGATGAGGGGGAAGGGAGGATGGGAGAGGAGATATGAGTAGTTATTCTGAAGACCCTTGGAGTCACAGGTATGGAAGGAACCCTGGCAATAATATTGGAAAACAAAGTCTCACTTGAAACTTGAGTAGGTCTGATAGAGCCCACTCCTAGACTCCAGGGATGATCTGCAGCAAGAGCTATAGATAGCAGCTACTCAGCTTGTAGCAAAGGAGAAACTCTCCCCCTTACCTCATAGGTGACTGTGACAGCTTCATTTCAGCCTCTGATGATCATGACATTGCAGAAGCTCGAATCTGCTGCTATGTGGATTGTGCTACGTTTCAAAGGCATGGACAATGGACACCAGTCTTCAGAGGCCAGCATGAACTAAGTTTGAAGACCCAGGCCTGAACCTTCTGAGACTTGGCAAGAGTGTCCTTTATTTGGAGCAGGTCGAAGGATATTATATATCGGTCAGTTCCTTTGATGGAGGTCCTTGTTCCTAGACCTTTCTCAATAGCTTTTCAAGTTTATTTATTTATTATTATTATAAGCTTGGTTTGAAAGTATGTTTTCTAGGCAATTCACAAAACACACATATGTTCATCTTGATATTTTTTTTCTTTCAGTTCTTGGTGCAGCCTGTCAGGTGATTGATAGTTATTGTTAAGATGGCTAGGTGAGTGTCAAAATTCCTTCTGATCCTGGGTCTGCATGCTTATTGTTCCAAATAAGGAGAATCCATTTGGAATTTCATGTGAAATTCAGTGCAGCTTGGAGCAGGTCACAAGGAGTTTCAAACATGAGGTTACAGGGTTTGTCCTGCATAATAGCAGCCAATGGTGTTGCCCTGAGAGTGTTCTAAAGACTTCCCTTTGTTCCTGCTAATGACCACCCCCTCTCATTACCCCCCTCCGGCTTTGATTGTCTATTGGGATGGATTCCTGAGTGTTCATAGGATATTTTACAAGGAGTTGTCTTGTGTATGCTCCCTTTAACATGATGCTGTGCCAAATAGCATAGAAATGGAGGTGCCATACTGGGATGAGAGGCTAAAGGGCAGCCCACCACAGTGCAGGAGATGGCCTGATTCAGCTCTGTGCTGGTGTTTGGAACTCTAATGAGCTGTGTGTGTATCAGAGCAAAACCTCCCCATAAGCCAAGCCCCAGAGTGATGGTGGCTGTGGAGCCACTCTGTGTGTGTTTGTATGTATACAACTGTAGAATGTGTGTGTATTGGTTTGAGTATAGTGAGATACATATATAAGGTATGTATCTGTCTGTTCTTTAAGTGTGTGCTGATATGTTGTGATGTATTGATGCTGAGTATGTTATGCACCTTTAGAATATGTGTGCATACTGTGTATTGGTGTGAGAATAGTCATGCGTGTATTGTACATATCTGATCTTTTAGTGTATGCTGATATAATGTATTCTGTTGGTAGTTTATATATATGTATATATGCATATATGTGTGTATGTATGTATTGTATGCATATAAACACACATGTGTATCATATGCTTACAGAATATGTGTGTATATAGCATGAATGGGTGTGAGCATATATATATGTGTATATATAGATATGTGTTATATATGTGCATGTATGTATACACACATATAATGTATATATCTGCCTGTTTTTTTACCGTGTACTGATATAATGTGCCGTGTGTGTGTGTGTGTGTGTGTGTGTGTATGTGTGTGTGTGAGATAGAATATGCTGCAGGGGTTTTCTCCCTGTGGTCCACAGATACACTTCAGAGTCTTGTGAAGTTGGATAAGAAAAGAAATCACACACTTATTTTCACTACACTTTGGCTTCCTCTGTATTTTATTTTATGCATTGAAAAACATTATTCTAAGGAGGGTTCCATAGGTTTCACCAGACTGCCCACGTGGTTCAAGACACACCCAAGGTTAAGAACCCTAGCTTTAGTGCGTGTGTTTATGTTTATGGTGTGAACTGCGTGTTGTTATAATATAGGCATATTTTCTACACAAGCATTTGTATACACAGGGTTTTAAGTTTTAATAGCTTAAAACTGCCCTAAGACTTTTGGGACACTGTGTGTGTGTGTGTGTGTGTGTGTGTTATATATATATATATATATATATATATATATATATATATATACACATATATATATATGCATGTGTGTATGTATGGATACATATATTAATAGTATGCTATTCAGTCATTGTAGTTGTGTCTGTCTCTTTGTGTTCCCATTTAGGATTTTCTTGGCAAAGACACAGGAGTCGTTTTGTCATTTCCTTCTCCAGCTCATTTTACAGATGGGGAAACTGAGACAAATAGGTTTAAGTGACTTGCCTAGGATCGCACAGCTCATCAGTGTCTGAGGCCAGATTTGAACTAGGGAGATGAGGCTTCCTGACTCCACGCCCAGTACTCTATCTAACATTATATGTACACATTCCACATATACATATAGGCATATACATATAACATACACATGTGTATATATATTCCTTTATACATCTGTGTCTATACACACTATACATGCATGTATATGCACACAAGGATATACACATAATACACACAGGGAGTATGTGTGTGTGTATGTAAAGTTGGTGGGGCACCATGGAAACAGCACTAAATGCATATTTTCCAGCCCCCAGTTCTCAATCTAGCTCCATCATTTACTGCTGTTTGATCTCAGGCCATTCACTTCCTCTCTAAGACTCAGTTTCCTCATCTATAAAATCAGGGGGTTGGCCTAGAAGACCCTTGAGCTTCCTTCTGCTCCAGCTTTATGGTCTTAGATGTTGCTACAGTGAACACGATGAACATGCATCTGTTTACACACATAGACACATATGTACACAATGTTCAACGGCTTTTGTTGTTCTGGAGTGTGTACATGTATTATTGTAGAAGGTCTGTTTTCTCATGGATGTTGTGCAGTGGTAAGGTGCGTGCATGCATGTTACTCCATAATGTGGTACCATACCGTGTGTGTGCTGTAGTGTATGTATGGGGGTTGTTGTGTAATAATAGCAATAGTTAACACTTGTGTGGTGCTTTATATACTTAACCTTTATGAAAACCCTGTGAGGTAGGCACTATGATCATCCCCATTTTCCAGATAGGGATCAAAGGTGTTCAGCGTATATGTTTTTTATTATTCAATTTAACTCAACCATCATTAACTGAGTGCTTCTTACGTGCAAAGCTTTGAGCTAGGCATTAAGGATACAATAACAAACCTGACATAGTCCTTGCCCTGAAGAAGCTTATAGTCTGTTGTGGGGATAGAATGTATACACAGGGGAGTCCATATAATAGAACTTGATGAGATAGAAAGAGTCCTCCCGAGTGACTCCCGAGCTGAGCCTCAACAGAAGCTGGGGTTTCTAAGGGGTGAGGTGATAGGGCATTCTTGTTATACAAGGCAGCAGTGAGGTGAGATGGGAAGGGTTTGGTTTGAGCCAGATCCTGCTCCAGTTTGGATGGAATGCAGATCTCATGAAGGGGAGCTATCTCACGGAATGTCTGCAAAGATAGGTGGAAGCAAGTTTGTGGAGGGTTTTAAATGCCAGGCTGAAGAGGAAGAATTTTCTTCTAAAGGTAATAGAGAACCACTGGATATTTCTGTGCAGTCGGGGAATAACATGTTCTGTGCCTTAGGAAGGTAATTCTGGAAGCTAGGACGATGGGATTTGGAGAGGGGGAGAGCTGGATAGTTAGCCACATATGTTTAAATGTCAGAGGTCAGGCATGGGTACTTATTCTCTGTTCTGTTTGATGCAATAATTCACCAAGCATTTATTAAGTGCCTACTTCCCCAAGCTAGACACAACAATGACAAAAAGGAATCATTGCTTCCCAGCAAAGAGCTTACAATATAAAATAATTATTTTAGTAGTACAAGGAAAATGGAGGGCAAGAAGGCAATTCACAATGGTGGCAGCAGGGGATCTTATTTTAGAGCTGGAAGTTAACTCAGTCTCCAAAATCCATTTCAATTCCAAATCTATGACCCTAAAATCTGGATCACCTTTCTTATTTTACAGATAAGGAAACTGGCCTCAGAGGCCCAGAGGACCCAACTAGCTTTCATTTGAAGGCTTCTAATGAAGAGGGTTCTAGGTATCTCCCAAATTTGCCTCTTTACAACTTCCACCCATTGCTGCTGGTTCTGCCTTCTGAGGCCAAACAGATCAAGTCTCATCTTTCTTCCATGTGACAGTCTTTTAAGAACTTGAAGACGCCTAACACATTTGTCCCAACTCTTCCATTGTCCAGGTTTGATATCCCAAGTCCCTTCCACCTTTCCTCATATGGCTTGGACTGGAGGCCCATCATCACCCTGACTGTCCTCATTTAGCCTTTTCTTCTCCAGGCTAAACATCTTTGGTTCTTTAAACTGATTTACTTTAGTTCATATGCTGTGAAATAAGAACCCTGAAGGGATATAACACAAAGCAGACTTGTTTTGATACTGCGGAGAATGGAAGGATAGGGTGTGAGATATTGTTGAGAAAGGCAGACCTTATTGGGACACTTCTAAGGTGGGGTAGAAAGCCTAGATATAAAGGGAGCCAGATGAGGGCATTGTGCATTTGGGAGAGAAAAACCACAAGAAAATGGAAAAGATCATTTGCTGAAATGGATGTTAGGGGAGGTGTCAAAATAGTTGTTTCATTTTTGTCTTTGTATCCCCAGTGTTTAACACTTTGCCTGGGTAAGGAGTAGGTACCCAATGAATATTGATTGATTGATTGATGGGTAAATCCATCTCCTTCCCCAGTGTTGTTGAGCACTGGCCCCATCTACAATTTAAAGGAAGGAAGGAGGCTTTGTTGCCTCTGTCCAATGATTTGCCCTGCCATTGGATTTCCAAAGGTGGTCAATTATCTCAAGGCTGTGGTCTCAAAGCACGACACAGATATCCATACAAACATTGTACATGCATTGTCTTTTGCCTAGTGACAATAAATCCAGGGGAGATGGGGGTTCTTGTTCCATGTGACAGAGCTCTTTCCCTCCCATTGTCAGGAAATGCTCCTCATACAAACCACAATCAAAAGATCCAACTGATTATAGGGCTGGTACAGGTGTTTGGCTGTTGAGACTTTAAATATATATCTTTTCCACTTGGCAGAGCACTGATACAGCCTAGTTAAGTATAGAGGGCTTATTGGTGAGTTATTAACCCCATTTCCCAAAAAGAAAATAATGAAAATCTCGTTGTGTGGATAATTACCAAGCAAAATACTTTTCTTTTTCCTTCAAAGTGAATGACTTTTTCCAGGGTGTATAAAAAATGAGTCACTTAGAATTGTTTTTATCTCTCAGGCATTGGCTCAAGAAATTGCCCGTCAACTGAAAAGCCTGTCCCCTCACCCCAATTTAGGAGACAGACATTTTCCAACTTTTAAGGAAAGAAAAACAAAAGAGGGAGAAAGATGTCTTACTGCCGTTGATGGTTGCTCCTCCATTTTCTTTAGAAGAGCATAAGATTAAGCTAGAGCAGGTAAGGACCCTGATTGAGAAGCCTGATTACTCCTGCCCACCCATCCTCGCAAGATGTGTCTTTGAGTATGTCCACACTGGCTCCGTTATTGTTAGAACTGAAAGGGGCAGTGGCATCATTGAAGACCATAAGAACATAGGCATGTAGATTTTGAACGGGAAGGGACCTCAGAGGTTATCTAGGCCAGCTCCCTCATTTTACAAATAAGGAAAGTGAAGCTCAGAGAGATAATGTGATTTGAGTTGAAAATACCAGGTGATGTGGTGAAACTTGAGGTGCCCTAGGAAATTGGTGTCTGGCATTCATCATGCCTGGTTCTAAGGGAAGCTCTTTGGGCTCATGGGTCAGGAGAAAAAAATTAGTCCATGTATTAGAGACACAAAATACAGAGAGTGCATTTTCAGCAAAAATTATAATAATGATGATAATGGTAAACATTAGCATTTATAAAGTGCTATAAGATTTGCATAGTAATATACAAGTTATCTCACTTTATCTTTTAATATTATAATATTAATAGCTAAGATATAGTGCTTACTATGTGCCAGGCACTTTATAATCATTAGCTCATTACATCCTCACAACAACCCTGGGAGTTATGTGCTATTATGATCTTCATCTTACAGATGAGAACACTGAGTCAAATATGAGTGAAATAACTTGTTCCAGGGTCACATAGCTAGTAAGCGTCTGAAGCTGGAATTGAGCTCAGGTCGTCTTGACTCTAGGCATAAAACTTTATCCACTGGAGTCTAAGAATTTCAGACTTTGAAGGGATCTCAAAGATCCCTGAACAGAAATTCTCCCTATAACTACCCCAAGGAATGGCTTTTAAGCCTCCCATGAAGACCTGAAGTTATGGGGAACTCATTACCTGATAAAGTGTTATATTCAACTTTGGGGCATCTCTAATCATGGTAATTTTTTCCTTCCATCAAATTGGAGTCTTTGCATTGCAATTTTTGGTCATGAAGTTAGTGGTACCCCCAGGCACAAAGGAGAACTGATCAACCAACCAACCAATAAATAAACAAAGGAAGGGGAGGGAACAAGTATTTATTAAGCATGTGTTATGTACCAAGCACTGTGCTAAACACGTTACCAGTCTGGCTCATTTGAACCTTACAACAAGCCCATGAAGTAGGTACTATTATTATCTCCACTTTACATCTAAGGAAACTGAGACAGGTTAGGTGGCTTGCCCAGGGTCACATGGATAGTAAGACTGAGGCTAGATTTGAACTCAGGTCTTCCTGACCCCAGGAAGTGCTTACTGTGTGACCTGGCATGTGTGACATGGCAAGGGACACATATACAAAACCAAGAAGGTATAAAAGCTCTTCCATGCGAATCCTACTATTACAGAATAATATCCCTGAACTTCTTCTGGTATAATAAAATAGATGAGCTAGCATAGTACTGCAAGGGCAGCTAGGTGGCACAGTGGATAGTGTCAGCCTTGGAATCAGGAAGACCTGAGTTCAAATCTGGCCTCAGATACCTAGAAGCTGTGTTACCCTGCCTGGGCAAGTCACCTAACCCTCTTTGCCTCAGTTTCCTCCTCTGCAAAATGAGCTGGAAAAGGAAATGATAAACCACTTTAGTTACTTTGCCAAGAAAACCCTAAAAAGGGTTTTCTTGTCAGTCAGACAAGATTAAAACATCTGAACGATACATAGTACCACGAACATAGAGATATTTTAAACTATTGAGTGTGTAAACTGTGTATCATTTGAAGATAAAGAAACCAGGTTAACCTAGGGCACTTGCCAACAACAACATCATCTTTATGGTTTGTAACCCTATCTAGGATTTGCTTGTGAACATTTGGCTTCACCTTGTTTCTAGGTCCCCTCTAGGTGCCTTCAGTTCCCTTGGGGGTACCAAGTTAACGAATATGGGTCAGAAAGGAAGTTTGTTGCACACATCACAGAATGCAAAAATATCTCCTACCTGACACCAAATATAACCAAGAAAACTTCCTTCTGGTTAAGTTCCACTTTTCCCTGGGGTCCTATGTCATTATAATGTACTTGGGGTGCCATCCTGGGATTGAAGCCTCCCAAAATGAGGAGAAGACTTAGAGATTTCTAGATCACTTAGCAACCCTTGCCTCTGGCATGTCCTGAGTTCCTTTGGAGGTTACACAGTCCACATGACTCACAGTATCATGGAAGGGCAAAATCTAAGTTTGAACCTCTATACCATGTATCTGGGCCTTGCTGCTCTTTGACCCAGGACCTTCCTCCTTGCTTCACCTTCCATCCCCTTCTTTCAAGGTTGGTGTAGCTGGCACCACTCCCTGAACTCTGATGTCATAGTGATTTTTTCATGGTGTCGTATGCTGGAAAGAACGCCAGATTTGAAATCAGAGGAACTTGCTTAAAATCCCAGCTCTGTCACTTGCTACTTAAATTACCTTGGGCAAGTCACTCTGGGCTTCAGTTTCTTAATTTATAAAATGAGGGAGTTAGACTCAAAATCTACGATTTACTGGTCTGCCTCCCATAGTTTCAGCTAATACCTCCATGGCTTCCACGGAGAAGTTCCCAGCTTTTTGAGAAGGCCAACATGTCTGGAGGGCAGTCAACATCTTCATAGCTCTGTTGCTAGTCAAGCCTACAGCTTATTTTCTGGGATCCAAAGAAGCTGTTCAGGTAACTGTCAAGACCTCTTAACTCTTCTCACTTCTCACTCCCAGTTGAGTTAATCCCATGGAACCAAATTCCATTCACCTCTACCTTACCTCACGGTTCCATGCAGAGTACTTCTTACTGAGTGTCTCTGAGCAAGAATATTTGTACTCATGTCCATTCACCTTTCTGATTCCCATGATGCTCTAGCCCTAGATAACTCAGACCTTCATAGAATAATATATTTAGAGCTGGAAGGAATATTAGAGGATTCCTAATCCAACCCCTTCATTTTCAGATGAGGAACTAAAGCTTGGAGAGATGGAGTAACTCACGTAAGGGCACACAGTCAGTGTGACGGTGGTGAAATTTGAATCCAGATCCTGTAACTACATTTTGAGTTCTTTCTCCATTGTACTATGCAGGGGGAGGGGCCAAGCTGGCCATGACCATCATTATTTCTACTGCTGTGAGAAATACCCATTTTCTTTTTAAAGTACAATTTCAGATATTGTGAGTATTACCAAAACACAGGAAAGATCCTCTCTCTGTCCTCATACAACTTACTATTTTATTGCCCAGCATCCATGCCAAATACTCCTATTTGTGAAGTTTCATCTACAGCCATAAACATAATTTTTTAGACTTAGAAATGGGATGGAAAGGAAGTGCCACTCAGTCCTCTGAAGAGGAATAAGGCATATAATACAACTTATGAGTGACCTTCCCTTGGGCCTATCCATATGGGGGTCAGTGAAGGCATTACTGGATTGAAAAAGGAGTAGCTTCCTCCTCCATCTCCAGCTTAGTTTGAGAATTTCATTATACTGTACCAGACACTTTTCACATTTAATTTCCTTTTAAATTAAAAAAAAGAAAGGACCAGGAATGGCATCTTTGGGGTTGTGCCAGTTTCTCTCCATGAACTGGGTTTTCTAACTGAATTATGAGTCTCCTAAAATTGGAAGAAGTCTGACAAGGAGGCTGATGTACTGACAAAGGCTTTCTTTTCCCCCATCCATAAACATTGGTTCCAGCTGCCTTGTCACAGGGATATTTGTATGTATACCTGAATCTCAGTTCTCATTCCTTGAGCAACTCATTGATCTTTTTAAGGTGACAAGTCCCCCAGTTCAACATTTTTGTTCCATTTTTCAACTGGGGAGAGTGATAGTGGATACACGGAGAGTTACCACTTATTTAAATTGTAATTAAGAACTTGTTAGTAGGGGAAAATCTCTGGAAAATATCATGAAAATGTGCAGACTGATCAAAACTGTAGGCGAAAGATATGATCCCAAATGAATTCCTTTAACCACCTCTAACACAAATGTTTATTATGAGCTTCACTTGTTTATGCGACATTTATAGTAATTAATCAGTCAGTCAATAAACATTTTTAGGTGCTTACTATGCATCAGGGAAATCACTAGAATTAAGAGAGTTTGGGGAAGGCCTGTAGAAGGTAGGATTTTAGTTGGCACTTTAAGGAAGCAGGGAGGTCAGCAATTGGAACAGAGGAGGGAGAGTATTCTAGGCATGCAAGACAGCCAGAGAGAATGCCTGGATCTGAGAGGTGGAGTATCTTGCTTTTGGGAGCAGCAGGAGGTCATTGTCACTGAATTGGAGAGTATGTTTTGGAGGGTATGGTATAAGAAGACTAGAAATGTAGGAGGGTCTAAGTTATGAAGGGCTTTGAAGTCATTGAAGTTTATTGAGTATGTGTGTGTGTGGGTGACATGATCAGGGCTGTGTTTTAGGAAAATAACTTTGATGGCTGAATGGAGGATAGTTTGGAGTGAGGAGAGCCCTGAGGCAGGTAGACCCACCAGCAGGTGTTGCAATAATCCAGGCATGAGACGATAGGAACCTGTACCAGAGTGGCGGCGATGGCAGAGGAGAGAATGGGGTGTATATGAGAAATGTTGCAAAGGTGAAATTAATAGGCCTTGGCAATAGCTTGGATATGGGGTGGGGGGGATTGAGAGATAGTGAGGAAACCATGATGACTCCCAGGTTAAGAGTTGGGGGACTGTGAGGATGGTGTTGCCCTCCACAGTAACAGGAAAGGTAGAAGGGGAAGAGTTTAGGGGGAAAGATAATGAGTTCTGTTTTGGACATACTAAATTTAAGATGGGTCACGAGGGCTAGGGTTGAGAGAAGGGAGTCAACAAGACTTTCTCTGTTGACCTCTCCAATGACTCAGAGAATCTGAGAGTTGAAGAGTCCTTAGTGGCCACCTAATTCCATTTGACATAAAAGGAATCACCACAACAACCAGAGAAATGGTCATTCAGCTTTTGCTTGAAAACCTCGAAGTAGGAGAAACCTACTGCCTCTTGAAGTGACCCATTGCCTTTTGGATAGCTCTAATTGTTAGGAAGCTGACAGGTAAATTCTCAGAGAACAGGAGTCAGAGCCTGATGGCCAAACTCTCTGACTACCAAGATATCATGTAATAGGGAGTCATTCTTGAAATGGGAGTTGAGTGAGATGGCCTCTGTGGTCCTTTCCTTCTCAGAAAATCTTATTATTCTGAATTATTTGGAGTTACCAAATGTTCATATAACATATATCATATCTTAGTTCATATCTTAGTCCCAAAGACATTTTTGCTTCCTTGCCTTCACCTTCATCTCACTTACTTTTTGTCTTACCATATTTTAACACTCTAGCCATACACATTCTCCATAAATACATTTTTTAAATTTTCTATGCCTTTGCTTACATCATTCCTTCTTCCTAGAATGTCTTGTCCTATTTTTGCCTCTTGAAATCCTACCTACAGCTCAAATGCTACATCTTCCAGGAAGCCTCCTCTGATATCCACAATTAATCACCTAGTATTTTGTTCAAAAATCCGGCTAGCAGCTGTTGTGGGGGCAGGGTGTAAAATCAACAACAACTAGTTTACAGAACACTGCAAAAGCCCAGGTTCTTTTGATCTGCTTTACTAAGGAAAGCAACATTAAGGGGTTGACAAGCTTGCTTTAATTCAGAACACAAATACCATTCACTTAGTTCAGGGGAAAAAGCCAGCATCCTGAACTTCAGAACAAATACAAACAAATTACAAGCATCAACAGACAGACTTTGTCTGATTCAAATCCCAATACATAGTTACCAGAGTTTAACAAAGTCCAAACATCCACTTTACAAACTGGAGGGCTCTTAGCTATAGCTGCCCAGAGTCTCCACATCAGCGAGCCACCAAGAGTGATAGCCTTCTGCAAATAGCTCTGTCTTATCTTTTTATACAGTTTCAAATGTCATCAAATGTCATCTGAGTGACCAGAACTTAGGCTCCTTCCATTGGCTCTGGTACTAGCACCTCCCTTCATTGGCCCCACCTGGGGCCCCACCTTAGTTACCAATCCACACCCACATAGGCTTAGCACCTAAAAGGGGTTTGGGCCTGGGGCTGCGTGATTGGATCACAATGTATAATGCCTCTATTTTGTTCCAGTATCCATGGCTATTTAGATTATGTAATATCATGTGTCCTGGAACAGGGGTGGAGTGTGATGGCAATCAAAATGGGCTCTTAGCACTCAGTTCAACCAAGTACCCTTGAAGAGTTTGGTCTTTGTTTCCTTGATTAGATTTGGAGTTGTTGGTGACCTCCTTGCCTCAGGGGAGGGCCTAGTTTACATGGGTTTGAGTAGCATGTTTGGGACATCAGAGGCTTTTAGACCACATGTGTTTAAGTCGCCTCTTTGTGACCATTTTAGGTCATGTGGGTGAGTCACATGTGTGACTCACCCTTGACCCTGAAAAAGATATAAAACCAGGGGTTGGCTTTCTCTCTCTCGGAGCTCTGAGGCACAGGAGGAGCGGTGCGTGACTCTGGGCCAGGCATTGTCGAGCTCCCTGGCTCGTGAACTCAGATGTTGATGCTTTTTTGGTAACTATGAATTGTGATTTGGTCTGTTTCTAATGTATCTTTGTATCTGTATTTGCTCTGAAGTTCAGGGTGCTGGCTTTTTCCCCTGGACTAAGCAAATGGTATTTGTATGCTGAATAAAAGTAAGATTGTTAACCCCTTAACGTTGCTTTCCTTAGTAAAGCAGATCAAAAGAATCTGGGCTTTTGCAGTGTTCTGTGAGTTGGTTATTGTTGATTTTACACCCCCACACAGCAGCTGCTAGCCAGATTATTGCAACATATCTATGAGGGGCCTGCCGTGCATCAGGCATTCTGCTAAGCAATGATGCTACATGTGCAAAAGTGAGACAGTTCCAGGCTTAAAAGAACTTACTTTAAGAAATGTAAGTCGGGAATGATCTTTTCTTTCTCAAGCTTCATTCCTTTCATACGTAATTATCTTGCTGTGGTTTATGTAATAATGTAATATTCAATATGATCTCATTGGTGCATGGCATGTTGGGGGTCCATCTAGACTGGAGATTCTTATCCTTTTTTTGTGTCATAGACACTGTTGGCAGTTTGATGAACCCTATTAATCCCTTGTCAGGATTACAAAGAAAATTGTCCATATTGAAATGAGACATCATGTTACTCATCTGAGTTCATGGACCCTCCAAAACCTATCCTCTGACTTCTTGGAGATCAAGAGACCCCAGAGTAAGTGCTCTTGATTTAAACTCTGCCCTCATTTTAAAGATGAGGAAATGAAGTCGCAGAGATGTTTAAGTGACTTGTCCAAGGTCATATAGATCATAAGTTACAAAGCTGGGATGTGAGCCCTGGTACTGTGACCTCAAATCCAGTGCTTTGGATCATTCTGACCCCAACTAGAATTTCATGGAACCTCAGAAATATATACCACATGTAGACAGCTAACTTGATGTGGATAGAAGAATCCTTGGTTTCTCTGCAAGTACTCAAGCTAAAAATGCAGATCGGATATAGTGCAGTCTTTATTTTACCTCCCAGAAAATCCAGAAAACACAAAGGACTCAGAGTAGTCCATAAAGTATCATTATAGTTTCCTCCTTTTTCCAGTAAGTGCACCTTCACTCGAGAGACATATAAAGTCTTCTAGACTCATAGTATAACCCTGTGGTTTGAATTCCCTTTGGAAGGGAAATGAGCTCGTTATTTCTATAGAGGAAACCCTTTACATTGTGGTGAGCTCATTCTTCACCCCAGTTACTATACAGGTCTCCCCTTGAAAGCTGAGATTCCGTTCAGAATGAAAACACACTTGAAGTTGCCCTAGAGGTAACCCTCTGACATTCTGTTGAGTCCCCTCTTCATCCTAAGTCTCCATGCGTCTTTCTTGCCTTATCAAATGACCCTTGTACTCTCCTAGAAGGAAATCAGTGAGATCATTAGAGAAGTAACTTCCTGTTGGACTTGTAGCATCTGAAAAGCTCACAGAAGCAGCGAGGGCATGTTCAAGTTTTTGTTGCTTCATATCATGGCTCAGGCTTTGACTGATTCTGCTTCACTGGCACCATGTATGTGGAGCCATCCTTTTTTCAAGAAGATGCTGATCAGGAATTCCTTCTTCCCTATCTAGAATGCTAGATCTCTAAACTGTCCAGGAACTTCACATTGCCCAGGAAATCCCCCCTCTTTTATACAGGAAGCTGGGTCCTGGGACTTCTCATGAACTCAACATAATCAAGAGAATGGGCCCTCATCTCTGCAGGAAGTTAAGTATGAGGCTTCAGCTTCTTTGTGGGATACATAGCGGAAGGTTTGTCATTGCTTACTGATGACATCAATGGCGTTTTGGAGGGCAGGGGACATAATGCAATGTGCAGCTTTCTTCTCCTCTTGCTTCCTCACCCCCAAAGGTTCATTCTCATGTCTACAACTCTCCAGGCTATGCTCAGTTTTCTCAGAATTTCCTTAATAAAGTGCCCTGCTTTTCAAGGAAGACTCCCTTTTATGGGTCCAACATAAAGTAGTAGTGCTGACCCATAACCGCCTGAGCCAACCTAATCATCACTCATCCTCAACATAGTGTTAGTGGATGGGCGTGCTCCAAGAGATATGCCCTTGATTCTCCAAACAACGATGTGAATGGGCATGTGCCCGTCTCCCATGTTCTGAGTGAAGGCTCATCTCCCTATCACCTCATCAAGTCAAATTAATGTCTTCACCTTTAATTTCCTACAACATGTTTGTCCTATATATGTTAGATATTTCCCCAAATTGTAAGTGACATGAAGACAGGGGGCATGACTAGTTTATCTTTATTTTTTTTTCCAGAGTCCCACATCATGTTTATTTAGTGGGCACTTAATCATTGCTGTTGAATTGAACTGCATTGCCTCTTTGACTCAGCATTTATCAGGCACCCACTGTGTGCAGGAAACTGGAGACACAAAGACAAATGGAACAATAATCCATGCTCTCAAGGAGCTTACTATTGGGGATGGGGGGTAGGGATATAACATGTAAGCAGATGCAACATGTGAAAAATGATAATTCTACAAAGTGATAGCACAAACATGTAAAGAAAATAGTAGAATGCATCCAGGGATAAGAGAAAAAGATTTTTTCATCTGGGTTCTCATTTGCCCATTTTCAATTAAACCAAACTAAAGCTACAGCCAATTTCTTTCCCTTTCCTCTACTCTCCTCTCCCCTGCCCTCCTCTCCCCTCTTCCCCTCCCCTCTTCCCCTCCCCTGCCCTCCTCTCCCCTCTTCCCCTCCCCCCTTCCCCTCCCCTTCCCTCCCCTCCCCTTCCCTTCCCTTCCCTTCCCTTCCCTTCCCTTCCCTTCCCTTCCCTTCCCTTCCCTTCCCTTCCCTTCCCTTCCCTTCCCTTCCCTTCCCTTCCCTTCCCTTCCCTTCCCTTCCCTTCCCTTCCCCTCCCTTCCCTTTCCTTCTCTTCCTTTCCCTACACAGTGACAGCTACCTCTGCTTCCAGATTAGAGGAAGCTCCATGATTTTTTTATTGTCCTCAATCTTTCACTGGATAGAGACCCAACAATGACGTTGGCCAACCCTCTCATTACCCTATGGGCCTCATGACTTAACCTCATTAAGGGCGGCTATGAGTTTCTCTTTGGTCTCTTTCTCTTCCACACAATGCAACAATTTGACCTAGGTTGGGAAAACTACTCAAAGTTTGTGGCTATGGTAGAGATTGGTTTTATAATCTTCCAATGAGGTTCCTGACCAAATGATATAACTAGACATGACATGTCAATTACACAACCATGGACCACGTTGTTAGTCATCTTTGTGTTGTGTGCTTGGTTACTTATCCATCTGATAAAGGAAGACACTTAATGTATTAGTGCGCAGTGGATGCCCGAGTCTTCCCTCCTTGATTTCTTTCTAAAGTGTCACCCAAAAAGGCACCAAAGGCCTCATTAACAGTCCTGCTGTTTAAAAACAGACTCATATGATCTTTGTGACTTATGGAAATTTCTGCAAGTGTTTTAGTTAGTAAAAGGCAAAGAAAATTTAAAAAAGTGAATCTAACCAATTTTGAGTCTCCTTTATGAAGCCAGCAGGGAATTTCTGAAAATTTTCTGTGCATTCAATTCAGTTTAATTCAGTACAATAGCAATGATCTCTTAATTGCCAAATCTAATGACCTTTTCTCAATTCTTATTCTTCTTTCCCTTTGCTGCATTTAACATTGTCGATCACTTTCTCCTCCTGTATACTCACTCCTCTCCGGGTTTTTCTAACACCTTTGTTTCCCAGTTTTCTTTCTATCTGTCCCATTATTCCCTATTCCCTAGTCTCCTTTGCTAGTGTTAGATGGAATGAGCACTAACCACGGAGGTTCCCTATAGCTCTGTTCTGGACCCTCTTTTCTTTTTCTTTGTACTATCTCGTTTGGCAATCTCATTAAACCCCATGGGTTCAAATAGAACCACTGTGCAGATTATCCCCAGGTCTATATATCCAGCACTAGTCTAATTTCTGAGCTGTATTCCTGTATCATCAGCTGCTTCTTGGACATTTCAAACTAGATGTCCCATATACATCAAACTCAATATGTCAAAAACAGAATTCATCATTTTCCCCCAAACCTTTCTCTCTTCCCAACTTCCATGTTATTTTCTAGGGAATCACTATTCTTCCATTTGACTCCTACTTCTCACTCACTCCACATATCCAATCCATCGTCATATCTTGTCATTTCTACTTTTACATCTCTCATATGTTTATGCTTTACCCCACTCATACAGCCACAACTATAATTCATGCCCTGATCACTTCTCACAAAGATCCTTGCAATAGATCTCAACTAGTCTTCCTGTCTCAAGTTTTTCCCTACTCCAATCCATTACCCACCATCTGCCAAGGTGATTTTTCTGAAACATACATCAGACGCTCTCCTCAATGAGCTCCACGGCTGCTTATTGAACCCAGGATCAAACACTGATTAAGCTCCTACTTCACACAAACACACTAGTAGCCCTAAAAATGACTTAATTTTTAAATCTAAATGTTCCATCTGCTGTTTGTTCCATTTTCTTCTTTGACTGCCTTGATGGACCAAAGGTGAACTTAAAATTTAGACCAAGCTGGTCTCTTGTCACCTTAGAAGGTAATACGAGCTTGTGAGTCTGAGGTCTGACTTCATTTCCACAAGGAGAGAACGCTATCTTGCTTTCTTCTTCCTTCCTTCTTTCCTCTCTCACTCCCTCCATCTTCCTCCCTCTTCTTTTTTGATTTACACATTTTGTTTTATATCAGATATGTCTGGAAGTTTCTCTCTCTCTCTCTCTCTCTCTCTCTCTCTCTCTCTCTCTCTCTCTCTCTCTTGCTCTCCCTCTTGCTCCCCCAAAATTGAACTGTTCCTTATAATCAAGAAAACAAGTTAAGCAAATTTACTGTGGTCAAATATATAAAACATTTGGCTCTAGTAGCCTTCCATCTCTGTTTAAAGGAAGGAAGTCTGCTTTATTATTAGTTCTCTGAAACCATTATTGTGTTTTTAACTGCTCAGAGTCTGACTTACTTTTAGTCGTATATTCACTTACATTATGGTAGTCAGGCATATGGTTTTTTTCAGTATTTCATGCTATATCTACTGTCTTCTTTTACAGGTTGTTCATATTTCTTTTTTTAAATTTTATAGTATTCTATCCCCATCCATATTTTCATATTTGTAGGTGCTGTTTATTTTCCTAGAGCTTGGAGGAGGAAGGAGCTTACTGTTAATATCTGGGAGACAAATTAATATAGCAGGGAATTTGTTCTCTTACTTTTAGCAGGCTTCAAAACTTGCTCAGGGCACCATAAATAAAGAGAATAAAACCTCATTACCTAATATTTACTGAGAGGGGAAAGTTTGGATAATATACAGCTTTTGAAGACTGGCATTAAAAATACATGGCAAAACTATCTTTAATGGATCTGTGATCTTATTAATGTGCTGCCTATAGGCTGGCCATCATGCTCATCTCTCCCTACCACAATATTAACCTTTCTTTACTTTCCTCCCAGGATCTGATAGATGAGTTTTCATTTTATCTTTCCTAAAACTAGGCCTCCACGCCACTTCCTGGTCATTTCAACATCATGTTGTAGTGTCTGACTACCCTTTATGTGCTGTCTTCCTCCATTAGAATGTGAGCACCTTGAAGGAAGGGACTGTCTTGCTTGTATTTTTGTTATCAGCTTAGCATAGTGCCTAGCACATACTAACTACTTAATAAGCTTTCTCTCTCTCTCTCTCTCTCTCTCTCTGTCTCTCTCTCTCTCTCTCTCTGTCTCTCTCTCTCTCTGTCTCTCTCTCTCTCTCTGTCTCTCTCTCTCTCTCTGTCTCTCTCTCTCCCTGGATCTTCCCATCCATGCATCCATCCACCCATCTGTGGCCAGAATGGCCTTTGTTTTCTTTGAGTGACTCAGCTTACCTCATTGAGCCTCACTGGGTGCTGGGGCTTCTCTTCTGGGGCAGGAAGCCCAGAAACCATGCCAAGAAGAAGAGAACTTCCTGATGAGTCATGGGGGCTGGCTGAGGGGAGGTGTTAACTCCAGAGCCATGCCCTATTGGGTGTTAACCTAGTCTACACTAGGGGGAGGGGACAACTCAAGAACCAATCGGCCCTGGTCATTCAGGCGGCGCTTGATGATGTCAAAAACTCTGTAAGAGGGGAGAGGACAGCTTGAAGAGCTCTTTCCTTTTCCGGTTGGTGCGGGAACAGCGGCAAGCATGACTCTGGGCCAGTCCTTGCTCTTGGGGCGAGCCCAGATATTGGTAACTATGAATTGTATTGGGTCTGTCTGTTGATATTTGTAATTTGTTTGTATTTAGTTCTGAAGTTCGGGGTGCTGGTTTTTTCCCCTGAAGTAAGTGAATGAATTGTATTGGGTCTGTCTGTTGATATTTGTAATTTGTTTGTATTTTGGTTTTGAGGTTTGGAGGGCTGGTTCATTTCCCCTGAACTAAATGAATGTTCTGAACCTCAGGGTGCTGGCTTTTTCCCCCAAAGTATGTGAATGAACCTGTATTTGGTATGTCTCTTGATGCTTGTCTCTTTGCTCCCCGGAACTAACTGAATGCTAACTGAATGCTGGTGTTTTCCCCCTGAACTAAATGAATGTTGTCTGTATGCTAACTGAATGCTGGATTAAAGTAAGCTGGTCAACCCCTTCACCATGCTTTCCTTGTTTAAGCAGATAAAAAGAACCTGTGCTTTCCTGGCGTCCCAGCAACCTCCTGGGTGCTGGCTGTGGGGGGGATCTTACACCCACACAGAAGCTGCTAGCCGGATTGTTAAAACACCATCCATTCATCCATCCTGATCCACTGATCCTACCCATCCAGTGTAATTTCTTCTATGTCTGCTTGTAAAATTGTCACCAGTCATATCCACCCAATGTGTCAGTGGCTTTCCTTGTGCTCTCTTGACATTGTAAACATAAGAATAGAATGTGTGGGTTAGCAAAAGAAAACAAAAGAACAAAATATTGACCAATAATTGTCCTTTGGGAACATGGTTTAATGAACAGATAAGAAATGTTGAAAATTAGCATAATAATTGTTTGTAAGTGAATGAGTCTTCCAAAGTACCTAAAATTTGGGGTCACAAGAAGGGCAGTGGAGAGGCATATGATGTGCATAAGTATAACATTACCAACTTGATTATTCAAGAGAGGTGAGGTAAAGCAGTGTGGTCAAACTCAAATAGAAAGTGGGCCACTAACCCATGCATAAGGATCCCTGTGAGCCACATAGCAACTTAGAAAATGATATATTGATATTATCTATGTTCTATTGTATTTTTATTTATTTTGTTAAATATTTCCCAGTTACATTTTGATATGGCTTGGGTTGCACTCAAGAATGCTATCTGCTTGCCTGTGGGTTGTGTGTTTGACACCTCCAAGATAAAGGACCTCATTTGAGACATGTATAACTGGAAAGAAATTGGCCAGGCAAATGATAAGCAATGACAATCGATACAGAGTAGATTGAGATTGGACCTGCCATTGCAATGGTATGGGGAACTCCTCAGTGAGTAAAATCCTTCTACCAGTGCAGGTTGGCACCTTCTTGGCAACCAATCCTCTCAGATAGTTACTTAAAACACTGTAGGGAGGAAAGTGTAAGTGACTTGCCTACGGTTACCTAGTATGTGTTAGAGGGAAGACTTGAACCCTAGTCTTCCTGGATTCAAGTTCAGCTCTCCATCGACTATGCTACATTACCTCAAGCCCTTGTAATTGCCCTTGTAATCCATCAGTACCCATACAACATCAAGAGGAATAAAAGATATGTTCGATTGGTGCCTTTGTGGAGGCCCTGTTGGAAGATATGGACCAGGCACCCAAGATGAGAAAACATGATGGGCTGTGAGATGGAACTTTGTAGAGAGTACCCACAACAATTCCATCAATAGTCCATTGAGGAATCCAAGGAAGTACTGATACATACTTCCTTGAGGTCTTATTTATACTTTTTACCTATAACAGTGATAAACTGTGTGCATCCCGGTTTCAGCATCAATCATAAAAACTTATTTTGGGGAATGTGAAATAAGGAGACTTTCCTATAAATTTTGAATATGCCACCTGGTCTTCTAGCTAACCAGTCCTCCACCTCTTCAGACCTTCTTACTCTGAAGACTCTGATGCAACATAAAATTTACTACCAGGTGTTAAGTAATCGTGATGCAGTATTTTATACAGTAAATGTTTCATTGAGATATTTTTCTTTCTCCATTTATTGCTAGAATCATGAGGCTGGTTTTCAGGCCTCTACTATGGAGTGAAATCAGATCTACCTGGTGCATCACATTGCTCAGGATTTCATTATACTCTTTGCAATGTGAGAGAGTATTTACACTAAGATGAAATGACTTACAGGCACAAAACTATTTCATCTATATGGAATAGATTTCTACTTCATAAAAATACCATTTCCTTGGTTGGATAATTGTTATCAGTAAACTAAGCATATCTAATTCTGTTCTCACCTTTGTTGCTCAGTAGTTTTAGTCACGTCTGACTCTTTATGACCCCAACTGGGGTTCTCTTGGCAAAGATACTGGTTTGCCATTTCCTTCTCTGGCTCATTTTACAAATGAGGAAACTGAGGCAAAGAGGGTTATGTGACGTGCTCAGGGTCACACAGCTAGTAAGTGTCTGAAGCCACATTTGAACTCAGGAAGATGAGTCCTCCAGACTTCAGGTCCAGTACTCTATCCACTGTGCCACCTAGTTGCCCCTTTGGTCTCACCTAATTAAATCTCGTAGACCTGATAGAAATATAAGAGGATATGTGTGTATGTGTGTGTGTGTGTGTGTGTGTGTCTATATATAGGGCTCATATTTGTACATCTGCTTATTTGTGTACTTATCCGCAAATATTTGGATTGACCTGGTTTGGGAGAATCATTGAAATGTATTAGAATTATTGTCTATGATTTGAGATCAGCAGAACAAAAAAAAAGTTTCCATCCCCAGAGAATAGCATTTTGCTGCCTTATTCTGCTTTTCAATATAACAGTAATACCAGTACTAACAACAATGATAGCTAGCATTTACATGGCACCTTAAGGTTGGCAAACCCTTTTACAAATATCATCTCATTTGATTGTCGCAATAACCTCAGGATGTAGGTGCTATTATCATTTTCTTTTCCAAATGAGAAAAACGAGCCAGTCAGAGGCTAAGTGACTTGCCCAAGGTCACACAGCTGGTAAGTGTCTGAGACCAGATTTGAATTCAATTCATTTTTTCCTAACTCTAAATTCAGTGCTCTAGCCACTGTGCAATCTGGCTTCCCCTTGGGTTTTTTGTAGAACTTTGGATTACTATACTGAAGTAGCAATTTAGATTTGAAGATCTTTCCCACTCATTAATAGCCCATGTGACCAGCTTGCAAGCCTAAATCATGTGTGGTAGGAGGAGCTTCCTGAGAGGAAAAGGAAATTCTGTCACCAGAAATGAAGAGAGAGGGAGAGAGAGAGAGAGAGAGAGAGAGAGAGAGAGAGAGAGAGAGAGAGAGAAGAAAGAGTGAGCAGTTATGGCTGCTAATGATCATTGTGACTGTTAGAGCTGAGGTAATGAGAGTCGACCTCTGATAGCTGAACACACTGTGACCACCTACTGTGAGTCTGTTTTGGGGGAGACCCCAGCAGGGGGTCAGAGAGGTTTTGGGATGCAGAGGCTCCAAGTTGTGATATTGTGTATAGGATGTTTTCCTGCTCTGATAGATTACGTAAATGGATTGTGGGATCTGGTTCTCTGGTGTCTGAATAAATGGTTTACTCCTTCTGCCTTCTATGTGGAGAATCTCATATACTTTGCAATACAGAACTACACAGGCATTTTGACAATTATCATCTACATTGTTATTATTGCCTTACTGATACATATACATTGAAATTTGGACTTCACTCTGTGCTAAATGCTAGGGTTACTTTGAAAGCAAACTGTCTCTGTGCTCGAGGAGCATACAGTCTAATGGGGTGAGATGACTTGCAAATAGCTCTGTGCTAATAAGACATAGACATGATCAATTGGAGATAATCTTGCAGGGATGCCATTAAGAGAGATTGGGAGAGACTTCTTGCATGAGATGGGATTTTACCTGGGACTTGGAGGAAGTCTGGAACCAGAAGATGGAGATAAGGAAGGAGAACATTTCGGGCATTGGTGACAGTCAGTAAAAAACTATATGGAGTCAAGAGATGGGGTGTATCACACAAGCAATATAGGTGGTACAGAGGACAGAGTACCGGGCCTGGAGTCAGGAAGACCTGAATTTCAATCTGGCCTCAGATACTTACTAGCTGTGTGACCTTGATCAAGTCACTTAACCTTGTTTGCCTCACTTTCTTCATCTGTAAAATGAGCTGGAGAAGGAAATGGCAAACACCATAATATCTCTGCCAAGAAAACCTCCCCAAAAGGAGTCATAAAGAGTTGGACACAACTGAAAAATGACTAAACAACAAGAAAAAAATAATATGGAAATAGGTATTCTTCATCCACTTTGTTTTTCTGATATACATAATTGGGCAGACTCCTTTAAGATATTATAGATCTCATTTTGGAGGATCTGCAATGTCATCTGAAAATAGAAGCATCTGGGAGATTCTTCAGTCTATAGGAAATCTTTCATTCAAACTCTGCTCTGAATGAACATCCTCCAGGGACAGTTCCCAAAATTGTTATTAAAGTTGGTCGGAAAGATATATAGACCAGCCAGGAAGTGGGATTGGTTGTGTGGAGAGAATGATAATTCACAGACAGTCAGTGGTCTCCATTATTATCTATATAATATAAAAACAAAACAAAACAAAACAAAACTAGGAGAAGACCTATAGTACATTGTATGGCCCCTTTGCAGAGGATTTTATTGGTGACTATGGTAAAGGGTTATATAGGCTGAGAGGATATAGACGGATAACAAAATGCATTGTTGAAGGGAGCACCCAATCAGATGTTATCAGATATCCATGGAAGTAGTGAAGAAGTAGGTATTTTTCTTTTCAGTGTCAGACAAAGAATGGATGTTTGTGTTATTCCTCCTTCCCCACCCCAGTGGTAGAACTTCCAAAAGTACCTGCCCCAAAATAAGATCCTATAAGTCATCTTCAATCTGAATAGTTCTCTGGAGAGCCTGTTCTATACTAAAGAAATAATTCATTTCAAACTATGACAAGCTACTTTCCATCTGAACTGTTTGTCAAAAAACCTTGACTAATCACAAAATATTGTGCTTAGGAAAAGGAAAGAGTAGATTTAAAAGCACTTACAATGAGTGGGCCTCTGTTGTTTTCACGATACTTGTTCTGGAAGAAAATGTAAACGACAGTGGCAGCCAGTGAATAGAGAAAGGCAAACACCGCAATGGTGACGAAGAATTCTGCTGATGATGAGAAGTCGCCTATCAAGGCGAGCTTCTCTCGCCGTTTTCCTTCACAGGTGGGCACCTCGAAAGTCACCTGATGCAACCTGAAAGAAGGTATTTAAGGAGAGAAGGTCAATAGCACTGTCAATAAAGAAACAGATTGTGTCCACCAGTTCTCAATTCAAAACAAGATGGAGATCATGCAGACTTGGATGCTAGGCATGACCGCCTCTATGAAATAATATATTACAAAGGGGGAACTATCCAATCCTGTAGCATTTTCCTCAACAAGCCTCAGTCATAGCCAGTCATCATTCAGAGAGCTGAGCATCAGAAATTCCTGTTGATGACCAAATTAGATTCTTTTTCTGGTTGTTCAGTAACTGAAGAACAGCCCCGAAATTTAACAGTGCTTGAAACATAGCAAGCACTTTATAAATGCTTTTTTCCCTCATTGAATCCTCTTTCCTGCTTATTTAATAATTAATATAAATTTAAATATTTAAGTGCCATGTGATCATTGACTTTAATTAAACAAATATTTAAACGATGTCTTCTGTGTTCCAGGAATTGCGTTAGGTGCTAAGGACACAAAAGTAAAATTAGTCTCGGCCCTCAAAAAGCTTATATTCTATTGGTGTATACAATATATTCACCTATTAAGTCAATATAAAATTTATACAAAGTGGTTGCAAGCAGTGGTAGGAGGTAGGTGGAAAGGACTAGGGGTTGGGCTATTTCATTTTTGTCTTTGTATGCCCAGTGCCTCGCACATAGTATGCACTTAAATTCTTGTTAAGTTGAATTGAACCCTGAAAGGACTCCTTTAAGAGACAGCACATGAACTGGGCCTTGAAGTAAGTGAGGGATTACAAAAAGGAAAGGTGAGAAGGAAGTGTGTTCCAGTAATGGAGGGGAGGGGAAGACAGATTCTACACAGTCATGGGGGTGGGAGGTGGAATATTGGGCATAAGGAAAGATGAGTTGTCTTTTGGCCAAAAGGGAGATGAGTGAGGGAAATGTCTCCATGATGAAGTATAATTTAATACATCACTCCATTTTTCCCTGTGAAGAAATGAAGTTACTTCCTGAGCATAAGCCACTTAAAACTGGGCATCCATGAGACCAGTGCCAGCCAGCCAACAGAGCCCAGTTTGGTAAGCTATCTATTGTAAGGTACTCATGGTACAAAAAGGCTTTGGGCATCTTCCTATTTCCCAAACTTTCTCTACCCCCACCCCCAGTGCTTATGTGCCAGTCAGCTTTGGATTCATTTGAAAAGACACGTTGTCCATGGTCCCAGTTCCCCAATTAGGCAAGTCCCTCATGTGCTAGCATCCTGACAGCTGTGCCCATCCAAATTCAAATAAAATGCAATGTGTAGGCTCAGGCAATCATTTTAATACTTGGCAATGTATACATAGCTATCCAGGATAGATCAGAACCCTGAACCACTTTGGTTTCAAAAGCAATTTTTTTTGGCTTGACTTATGCAGATAATTGTCTCAGTTGTCTATTTGACTTAGCCTGTGGGTGCATAGTCTTAGTCATAGGTAGAGAAGTGCCTTTCTTTCGACACATTGAGTGGGGGGCAATTTCAACCCCATTCATGAAAATCAGAGGAAGAGTCACAATTTTATCCCCATGGCCCTCAATGGACATAATTTAGAAACCAGATTAACATATTTCTCAATAGTACAGCTGGTCTGCAGGAACTGTTAAAACAGAAATAGATCTCCCATCATAGGCCATGCCAATCGCCTTGACACAGATGGTTGGTATAGCCTTCCTTGTCCATAGCTTCAGTGCAGTTGTCTTTGTTTATTTAGGATGTGGACCATCCCACCTGTCATCAGCAGGGCAGCAAGTTCTGACCTGGGAGGGAGGGACCCTAGAGATCATCTAAACCCTCCATGTTCTAGAGAAGGAAGTAGAAGCCTCCAGCAGTGAAGTGACTTTTTCAAGGCCGGAAGCTAGTGAGAGATCTAGGAGCCTAACTTGACCACTGGACTTCCAGTTTGGTGCTCACACACACACACACACACACACACACACACTACCTATATCGGAGTCATAGGACATAGGGCCAGGGCCAGGAATCAAAGGCTTAGGGCTGGAGGGACTTTAGAGATCACTAGGTCCAAAATCCCCATTTTACAGATGAGAAAACTGAGACCTACCCAGAAAGAGAAAGTGACTTGTATAAAAGTTGTGCAGATAAATAATACTAGGGCAAGGATTTGGACCAAGGGCTATTGACTCCAAATCTAACACCCTTTTCATTGTCCCATGCTACCTCCTGGTATACAAACTAATTTATAAGGTGCTGTGATATAGACTTCAGGATGAGTGTGCTGCCCACGTGTCAGGCATTTTGATCATGTAATGGGCAAAATCTGCTTTTGAAATATTTGTATATTGTTGATAGAGAGAGAAAAAAATACCCTAATTATTCCTTTTATGCATTCATTGTAGACGTAGGCTTTCCTTCTATGTTGTTAACTGCTGGGGTTGGTTTGCAAAAAATGTGATTGCACTAATCAGTGTGAGGCAGAGAGATCCCCAAATTAGCTGTTGTGTTAATTAATATTGAGTTAAGGAGCACAACACTTAGCCCACCTGTCACACCCAGGCAGGATGTGCCGTTTAGAGAGAAACAGGAGGGGAGATCTCAAAAAAAATGCAATTTGAGTTAGTCCCAACTCCCCAGGATAAAGAAGCATGAAATACTAGACAAGACTGTATTGAGGAAAATTTGGCTGAAAGGGTATGTGTGCGTAGGACACTTCTCAGAGGACAGTTCTGTGACAAATGTAACTTGTCGGTAACTACAAGAGGTCGTAACTCATCTGAATACCAGCATCCCATCCTTAAATTCCATGGGGTTGGTAGAAAAGTGGGACCCTAGGTAGCTGTGGATATAGGATGCTTGAATGATTGCTAGGGGCAGTTACATGCTGGGCCTCTGGAAGACGATGAGACAAGGTTCGTTGAAGGTAGTTACCACAGAGAGGAAGAATCTCCCCTCCTTCCCTCTCTTCATACACATATTGGATGTTGGCATCCTGGGGCAAAAGCCCATTGGCTCTGGTCTAAGAAATGTCTGGTTAATTTATCTTTTAAAAGAAAAGGTGCATTCCAAGCATATACAGGTCAGGGGGGATAGCATTTAACTATTATTGCTATCCTGGGGGTTGAAATTCTAAAACTGGCATTTATCCAAAGCATAAAACAGAATTATTGTGTTTTAGACGAGCAAGAGGCCGCCAAGGTTACCTGCTCTAAACTCTCTGTGGATTTGAGGAAACTGAAGTGCAGAGAGAGGAAACAACTCAATTCGACAATTTAAAATACTTAGTAAACACTCCCGTAAATGCTGGGGATACTAAGACTATTAAAGGGACCGAGGATGTTTAGCCGGGAGAAGAGAGGACTTTCTGTGTGTGTCATGGATCCCATTAACACTCTGCTGAAGCCTATGAACTCCTCAGCATCATGGCCTTAAATGCACAAAATAAAATACGTGAGATTCCAAAGGAAAGCAATTAGAGTAAAATGCAGTTAGCAAAAATGTAAAACAAGCAAACAAGTAAAAACAAGATGGTGGACCCCACGTTAAGAACTTCTGGCTTAGAGAAGGATATCAGTGCTCTTTTCAAGTACTAGAAAAAAATGGAATATGAGAGAGAGATTGGACTTATTCTGCATGCCCCCAGAGGGTGGAAGCAAGGGCAGTTTGTGGAAGATGCAAAGAAGAAAAATTAGCTTTGAGGTAAGAAAAAAACCTAGAGTTATTCACAAATGAAACGGACTGCCTCCAGGATGAATGATTTTCCCTTCCCTTGAGGTTTTCGAGCAAGGATGGAGCACCCATTTGCGAGGTACAATGTAGAGGGGATTCTTGCTCAGGTATGGGATGGATGAGTTGGGTTATGAGGTCCTTCCCTGCTCTGACATTCTGAGACAAAAGTGAAACAGTCTTTGCCCACTGGGAGCTTACATTCTGCCGAAGCCTCGGGCTCCACCTCTAACCCTAAATTCATGCTGAAGGGATTTGCCCAAAGACCCGCAGCTAATTACTGAAAGAATAAGGACCAGAACCAAGACCTCTTGACCTTCAGTCCAATACTCTCACTACTATACGGTCTGTCTGTCTTTAGAAACAAATGAAACCCCTCCCCCTGGGGCCAGTTTTATAGTCAGCTTGTACTTGGCAGTTCTAGACTTTGGAAGCAAGGACTGCTCATTTAAAACAAACAAGGAAAAAACATACTCTTCAGAGGGATCCTGCCTGCCAGTATGCAAATGGAAACTTGGAAACAATCTAGACTAGCATCCAACAATCTTCCTCTGAGGGAAAGGTGAGAAGCAGTTGCTGAGGCTGCAGAAGTGACCCTATCCGATAGGCTGATTTGGAATGGCCAATTGGAAGCTTGACTAGATTGAAACAACTGGAGTGGAATGGAACCTTGCTGCTTTCCTATCAGTTAGTCAGCAGAAAGCAGTTAGCCTTGGGCTCAAAAAGCAAGGCTGATGTTAACTAGTTGTGTGACTTTGGGGAAATCGCTGAATCTCTCTGGGCCTCAGGTGGTCATCTATAAAATGAGAGGGTTGGATGTGGCATTGTCCAAGGTACCTTCCAGCTCTGAGCCTATACTTCTATGTCCATTTCTGATACGATCAAGTAACCCAGCATTGCTTAAAAATGCTTTCTGTTTGCAGCTGATGGAACAGACCCTCCACTTTGTCTTTATATCCCAAGTAGTCTATCAGAATGCCTTGGTAGATAGTAGGCTTACTGAAATAAAATCATTAGATGTCCCTGATTTTATAATTTAGTAGATCTTTAAATCATTTTGTTGCTTTGTTCTTGTTTTTTCTCAAATAAATACTTTATGATAGATTGCTATTGTGAATAAATTAAGGGGACCATGACATTTTGAAATGGACTTAGATGTTGTGAGTTTAAATCTTTGCAAAAAGTGCATGGAATTCATAAACAGATGCTTAGGTTTTTTTTTTTTTCATGTTTGCCCCCAATTCAATTCAATTTAATTCAATTCAAGTTCAAAGAGTTGTAGCCAGGCATGTGTGAAAGGATCATTATCATTGGCTCTTCCTAATGATCACCCTAGGGTGTGGCAGCTCACATTTTATTCACGCTTGTGTTTTGTTTAAACACCAAATACTCCTAAGAAGAGAAACCAGAGTCAACTTGGGAGTCTGGAAGACCTGGGTTTCAAGTTCTGTCGCTAAGACATAATGACTGTTATCTAGGTCAAGTTATTTAATTTCTCAGTGGCCCAGGCAACTTGTTAAACTGTAAATTGCAGAGAAGATCTGCACCGCTAGAGGGAATTTCCTTGTTGGGACTTTCCTATAACAGTGAAGTCACAAGTCAGGTCTAAAATGAAGAGTTTAAAAAATGGATAAAGCATTGGGGATACAAAGAAAATCCAAGGTCCCTGCCCTCAAGGTACTTAGGGTGTATTCCAAAGTAGAGGGAAAAATAAACCCAAATGAATCATTTATTAAAAGTTCAATCAAGAAATCGATATAAAATCAGATACCACACAAAGGGAAAATGGAATTACATTTTTAGTGCCTAGTACAGCGTATACTACCTGGAAGGTATGTAATAAAGACTAGTTAATTGATTGATTTGAATAGACTTACACTACTCCTCCAGAGAAAGAATTCCCCCAATAGACACAATAAAGACAAGAAAGAGGTCATTAACAGAATATTCAAGAAAATGAAAAAAAATTCTGGGCTGAGGCACCGTATTCTTATGTAGTATGGGAGGTTTGTTAAAAAGAAGTCACACCGGCATGTTGCAAAAGGCAGCCCCACTGGACAAGGCACACATAGAAGTAATTATCAGGGTGATAGAAACAGGGTTTTCATTGACTCCTGGACAGAAGGATGTTGTTGTGTTAAGGTAGAGATCAAGAGGACCATTGGCTTTGAACTGTGTTAAGGATGCTTGCCCTTTACTAGTTGGCTCATTTTAGAGTTTTCATTTACATTGGAACTGCTTATCTTCTTATTCTCCTCTTTCCTTTCTTATTAGACTATAAGGTCAAATAAATACACTTTATTTTTTATGTCAAGCTTTCTGATTGTTTCTTGAATTTATGTATTCAAGTCTATAATATTCATTCCATTGCACAAAAGCTAAGGGCTTTCCCCTCCCACTGCCCTCCCACCCCCCACCTCAATCCTATTCCCCATCAAAAGTGACTGTTCATTGATGAGGCTCTGGGGGAGCAGAAAAGTCCCAAGAGTGGGTGTCAGAACTATGAAGGTCATGAGACTGTGACAGACTGGACTGACAGAGTTGGGGAGATGCTGGGTCAATAGGAATGACCAAAGCAGGTCATGAGTCTAGGTCAGGTCAAAGACACATGAGCAAATAAATAGGACCAGATGCTGACACAAGGAGCCAGACTTCTATCATTACAAAAAATGCCCCACAAACTTCACTTGATCCTCAATTCCTTTAAATCAGTTAATCAATTAACCAGTGTTTATTAAGTGGATAGTGTGTGCCAGGAACTGGGTTAGGTGCTAGGGTTTCACATACAAAGAATGAAACAGTCTCTTGAGGAGTTTACTTTCTATTGGGAGAGAACATGCTTTCTATAGGTACAGAACATGCACAAAATAAAAGTTGCTTGTTTGGAAGGACCCCAGAAGTTGAGACATCATGAAAGGCTTCATGTAGAAGACAACTGCATGTACTTGAGCTTAGTCTTGAAGGAAAGGAGGGATTCTGTGGGAGGAAGGTAAGGAAGAAACTTTCCCGGCTTTAGAGACAGAACAAAGCCAGCAAGATGGGAGTGTCCTGAGTGAAGAGTAATGTAAAAATGAAAAGAAATCAAACTGGACAGGATGAGAATATCAGAGAAGCCCAAAAGATTTCACTTGTTTTCATAAGGGGAAACAGAGTCGGTTCATTCTGAACACTGCTCCAATTCTACATGGCACTGTTTCATATTTTTGTAGGTTTAAAATTAGAAGGCCAGTTGGCTTACTTATGCCAGTTTTTTGTTTGTTTTGTAGGAAATATGTCTAGGATTTGGAAGTCTGGGAGGTAAAGGAGATATTGATGGGATGTGCCTAGGTATGTAAGTGAAAACGGGTAGCTCTTCTGTACTCAGAGAAATTTGAGGGAAAAAATAGTAAAACATGTAAAAAACACTGCGATACTCGTTTTGTCAGCAGGAAGAACTCATGGTGTGGAGGCTCACCCTATGACTGCAACTCATATTATGACTTACTAGATGGGATCATTGATTTAAAACTGTAAGGCACTTAGAGGCCCTCTAGCTCAACCTCCTAATTTTACAGATAGGGAAATGGAGGCCCAGAGAGGTGCCCCAATTCACATAGGTAGTAAATGACAGAGCCAGGATGTGAAACCACAATTCCTGATAATAAGCACAGTTCTCTTTACATAGGGCAAATCCTAGGTTATTGCTTGAGGCTTTTAGAAATCATGAAACATTAGCCAACATAAACAGGATTTGGACCAAAACCAGGTCTTGGCCTTAAGACCAGCATTCTACCTACTTTAGCATGCTGCCTTACTCTGTAAAATTTTCCTCCCTTCTTTCTTTCCTTCCTTCCTTCCTTCCATTCTCTCTCTCTTTGTTCCTTCCTTCCTTTCTTCAGCTTTTCTCTGCTCTTAGGTCAGCTCTCTATTCATTAGACTTCATTTATTAAGTACCTAATGGTGCCAGGCACTGTACTAAACCCCACATACCCTAAAATAATCTCTTAATTTCACTTTTCTGTCCAGTGATTTGGAGCTTTATACATCTTACTCAGGGACCACATTATCTGAAACAAAGTGAAAGTTTATGGATATTTTAGGGAAAAATTTCCCTCTACTTTATGCCCTTCCCTCAATTGAAGCAAACAACTGAGAGAGAAGTGAGTTTGTTTTTTACCTCCTAGACTCTAGGTTAGTTGCTTGCTTGTAGTAAATGGAGTTGGTGATTGCTCACTTGTCCAATCCACTTTGCTTAGGTAGAATGAACCACTAGAGTTGCCCATCTGTCCAACTGTCTCAAACTGTTTACTCAAGAAAGTGATTATTCAAGGACAGAAAATTAAGCCTGAATCAACAAACAGACTGAACTGATTAGTTATTATGAAAAGCATTCACTCCTGTTCCTTCTATTCCCCCTTCTTTTTTCCTCTGCAGCATTCTCCTTTCCGCCTCCACTCCCCAGTTCTATGTGTTGAGATCCTAGCCATCCTCCAAGGCCACCTCTTCCAAGAAGAAAGCTTCTCTTGCTGCCCCACCAGCTAAAAGTGATCTCTCTCTCCTTGTTCCAACTTCTTTTTGGTGTTTCTATTCTATTTTATATTATAGTTATTTGAAGGTTCCAATAACTCTAGGAACAGTTAAATGGCAAAGTTAGATATAGTACTGGGCCTGGAGACAGTAAGAGCTGAATTGAAATCTGTTATCAGACTCTTACTAGCTGAGTGACTCTAGGCAAATCACTTAAACTCTGTCTGTCTCATTTCCCCTATCTTTAAAAGAGGGAAAATAATAGCACCTACCTCCCAGGATGGTTGTGAAGATCAAATGTGGGCATTGTAAAGCATTTAGCATAGTGCCTGGCTATGTAAGTTCTGTTATTAGTATTCCTTTTATTAATACATTGTGTTCCTGCCATCTTCCTGATTAGACCATAAGCTTCATGTGGTCAGGCACTCTGCCTTTGCATGTCTCTAGTTCCTTCATCGTCTATCATTCTGATATTCTAATGGATATATGATCTCATTGGCATTGAGATTTCCTGTGACAATGCAGATTACCTCTCCTCTTCAACTGCTAATTCTGTTTAACTCTTGGCCCCGGTGGGGGTGCTGGTGGTTGTGTTGGTGGTTCTGCCCAACATGCTGGAGTCTTCCTTGTCTACTTGCTACCTTATCTGCAACTTATAACTTTAGAGAGATGCCTAAAGTACCGATTTGCTAAGTGACTTGCCTGTTATATGTCCACTATGTATCCCAAATGGGATTTGAACTTAGGTCTTCATGGTTCCACCACTGGCTCTTTGTCCATGATGTTGCCTCCATCATCTTCTGATGCATTAAAAAAGCCCCCTAAACCCCTCCATAAAACCCAAACCATCCTCATTTCTAAATACTCTACCCTAGAGATCTAAGATCAGTTATGAGTCTATTGTAATAATTTCTGGGAGGGGTGATGAGGGCCTGACTAGGATTGTGGCTATGTGAGTGGAGAGAAGGGAATGGATGGAAAAGAGGTGGGGGGGGGATAGAATGTATAAGACTTGCCAGCTGATTGCATGTCTGGAATGCTTCCAAGTCTTTCCTAAGTTTAAGGACTTGGTGGAGTGTTTAAACCTATCAACAAGATTACAAACTCTAGAATATTAAAGAGTGTTTCCAGGCTCTGTTAGCCAGAGTGGGATGTTTCACTAATATATTACTCTGTCAAAAGCCATGACTTCAAGTCATGATTTGGCTCTTGTCTGCTGTGACTTCTTGTCCTTCCATTTATCACATAATAACCAGCCTCACACGCAGACTGCATGCAACATAAGCATTTGACAGAACTCTTGCCCAATAGGAAATTCAATACATCTGCCTCATTAGGATGAAATAAAGTGTAATCACTTGCACGTATAGAACAAAATGCAATCTTCTGAAACCCTCCTAAGAAGCTTATTTTCTGTCAAAAAGTCATGGAATTATAAATCCCCAATCCTTCTTGAGTTGGTCATATCGGTATAAACACAGAATCCTTTAAAAAAAAGTGACTGAGACACAGAAAACATGATTCACTTAAATTAAATAGGAGCAGCTTGCTCAACAGATTTATCCTCTGGGAACAGACAAAAAAAATATGCCCTTTGTTGCCCATAAATAGAATGCCACCTTTGTTTTCAGTGGTTTCCCAACATTCATGGGATTCATTAAATTATTTCTATGGCATGCTCACATAATGGCATTCAAGGATCACCTTGAAGAACACAACTTACTGGCAGCTGCCAATATTTTAACTGTATTTGATCCAATTCAATCCAATTGAAGAAGTGTTTATTAAATATCTACTATGTGCCTGGCATTGTGCTAGGCCTGGTGGTTCAAAGACAAAGCAAAAATATGCATCTTGCCCTCAAGGACTTTTATTCTATTAGGGGAAGAAATGGAAAGGGATAGCCTTAAAATAGGAATCTTAACTTTTTGTGTGTCCTGGGCCCCTTTGGAAGTCTGATGAAGCCTATTGACACCTTTTCTTAATAATGTTTTTAAATGCATAAAATAAAGTACATAGGATTACAAAGGAAACTAAGTTAGGGAAAATAACAGTATGCATTTTTTCCAATCCAAATTTGTGGATCCCTTGAGGAAACCCATGTACCCCAGGTCAAGGAGCCCTATTCTACACAAATAAAAACGGTACAGTGGGCAGAGTACTGGCCCTAGAGTCAGGAAGTCCCAAGTTCAAATCTGGCCTCACGTACTTACTAGCTATGTGACTTTTAATAAATCATTTTATTCTGTTTCAGTCTTCTCAATGGTAAAATGGGCATAATTATAGCACCTCCCTCCTAGGTTTGTTGTAAGGATCAAATGAGACAATATTTGTAAAGTGTGTAGCACAGCGCCAGACAGATAGCGGGTATTACATAAAGATAGTAACTATCATTACAAGAGTGTTAGCTATTATACATCCTTCATTTTCTTTTTTCTTTTCTTTTCCCTCCCTCCCTCCTACCTTCCTCCCTCCCTCCCTCTTTCTTCCTTCCCTCCTTCCTTCCTTTCTTCCTTCCTTCTTTCTTTTCTCTCTTTCTCTCTTTCAAGTTGGAAGAGACCTCAATGACTTGTTTTCAAATAGGACCAATGACATCACAAGGTTATGTCTTGACTTGCATGTGAATTGGATTTAAGTGAGGCAGATTTGCACAAAGTCCTTAGCCTTACTCTCTCCTCTGGTGTCGTCAAAGTCCAGTGGCAAGACAAGTCTGGCAATGGCTCATAAAGCAGCAGATGACCTTGGCATGTTCAATGTCTGACCAAACCCTAAGAGATCCCCAGCACCTACCTCATCTGCCCATTTTGTTGGGGTAAGTCTTCGTGTGTGTGGGGTAGACATCCCCTTAACTCAGCAGTGGGTTTGAGGCTTGTTGGTTATTCTTAATCTAAAAACTGTTTACTGGGGTGTGGCCATGGTACATGCTACAGCTTCTTGGAGCCACAGGTGAGAGTTGGGTGAAAAATGGACATCAAAGAAGGATGAACAGGCCTGAAAAGACTCAGTAAGCCCTCACCCCAAGTAGAAGTAATAAGAATCAACTGATTGGATAAGAGAGAGGGAAAAGCTGTTAGCTATTATTAGATACGTTAACAAAACATGTTCAATGTAATTCAAAATCATTTCAGGAGGGAGAAAACACTGAAACCTTGTAGAGAAAAATAGAGCTATGAGATTTGCAAGATTCAAAGTTAAAAAAGATTAAATTCATTAAAAAATTTAATATAGATTGAGGAAGGCCATGTGGGACTTTGGAGACATGAGCTGAGCTTTGATAGCGATCCCAAGAAGCCAAGAGGCAGTGGTGAGGAGGGGGAACATTCTAGGCATGGGTAGTGTGAGAAAGGACGCAGATGCAAAAATGAAATTTGTGGGCAACAACTAGCAGGCTAATCTGACAAGAATGGAGGGTACTTGAGGGGGATCCAGGACCACAAAGATAGGGGGAGCAGATTGTAGAGATGTTCAAATGGCAAGCTAGCTGAGGTCTTTAGATGTTATCCTAGAGGCAATAGGGAGCCAGTGAAGATGTTTAAGTGGGAGAATATCATCCTCAGACTTTTGCTTACTTCATATCAATTTAGCAGCTATGTGGAGAGTCATTGGAATTTGGAAGCAGATAGACGACTCAGGAAGTCTGCTGCAATTGGACAAGTGAGGGCTTCTTTAATTCTGGGCCCCATCATTCAAGCCCACCTTTCTGCTTCTTTGCACTGGGGCAGGGGGAGGGGGTGATCACAATTCTGCACAGGCTGGAAAGCTGACATTTTGGGCAGGCCAGTCTTGGCTGAAATGGAAGAAATATTGACCTTTAAGGAAACTAGAAACATTGATCATTTATAACGTGACAAGATATTGTTTTTTTAATAAAAATGTAATCACCAGAAAGATTTCAAACAATTATTTTCATTTAAGATCAAAGGCATTTTTCTAATGATTGGATAACAGTTGCACATTGTATAGCACATGAATCTTGTAGATTGTAGGTTCTTAATTTGGGATCCACTGACTCCCAAGGGGTCTGTAAGATAGATTTCAGGGGACTGATGAACTTGGATAAGAATCATCTTTATCTTTACTAACCTCTAATTGAAATTTAGCATTTCTTTAAATTATGAATGCAGGCAATAAAACATGATTGTGAGAAGGAGTCCATAGGCTTTGTCAGAATGTCAGAAGGGCCCAGGATGTCAAAAAGGCTGAGGATCCCTCCTCTAGATTCACATTTAAGGGCCTGATGAAAGAAAGAGAACTGAGGTCTGTTTCTCTATTTAGTTAACAAGAACTATGGACTCAACTGTATAAACTAGAAAGGGTCCTTAGAAATGATTGGACACTCAAAGTTGCATTTTTAAACTTAGTAGTATTAATTTATGTATTTGAAAATCACAACTATTTTGGCTTCTGCTAAACTAAGCTCCATTGGACAAAGGGTCATCCTTGGAGCTTCAGACCACGTTCATGTCCCAGCTTCGCTACTTAACTCTGTGACCTTGAGCAAATCACTTCATTTCTGGAGGCCTTGGTTTCCTCATATGTAAAATAAAAGTATTGGATCAGATGATCTCTAAGTTTTCTTGCAGCTCTAAATCTATCATCTCCTGACCTAGGCTCATGACCCAGTTACCTGACACCTTACACATTTGGAGATGGAAGGGACTTTAGAGTTAATCTCATACAACCCACTCATTATAGAGTCTGGGAAGTGGAAGACCTGAAAGGGGACGGAACTTACCTAAACTTCTTTTTTATCAACCTCACTCACATGATGTCCTTTCCATAGCAAGCCCTGGATGAAATGTTCTTGGAATACAGTAGTATATAAATCAATGGTGTTTAACTCCAATAGACACATGGGCCACCAAACCATACAAAAAGCTTCCTGCAAGCCACATATTAACTCAGAAAACCACAGATGAACATCATCTATGTTTTACTGTATTTTCATTTATTTTATTAAATATTTCATAATTACATTTTAATCTGGTTTAGGCTGTACTCGGAAGTGTTGTGGGCTACAGATTGCCTGTTGGCCTGGTGTATGACACCTTTGGTATAAATCATTACTGAGTCATTTTCCACTAGCCTATACCCTTTCTAGAGAGAGGAGCCTTTAACCTCAATGTTCTTGAGTCTTTCTACCATTTTCCTCATTAAGAAACACTCAGACTAGAGTCAGAAAAAAAATAGGTGAAAGTATAAGAAGTCCAGTGAAAAGAAGGTTATTCTAACCTCCCCTGAGGAGGTGATTGATAATCAGAAAACAGAGATCTTCGAGGATCTTTGAGATTATTTAAATAATGAAGTATCGGAAAAATTGAACAAGCTATGATGAAGTCACAAGATAAAAATGCCATAAAATGAGTAAACAGTGGGAGACTGATGTAAGATTTAAATCATGTTCTGTTTAGTCATTTCAGTCGTGTCTGACTCATTGTGACCCCATTTGGAGTTTTCTTGGCAGAGATACAGGAGTGGTTTGCCATTTCCCTTTTCAGCTCTCCTTACAGATGAGGAAACTGAGGCAACAAGGTTAAGTGACTTGCCCAGGGTCACATAGCTAGTAAATGTCTGAGGTCAGATTTGAACCCATGAAGATGAGTGTTCCTGAATTCAGGCCCAGTGCTCTATCTACCTATCTGCTCAAAACATGTCCTCATTAGGTTTAAAAAAACCAACAGGATCTTTTTGTAAGAGTAAGACATTTCCTCCACTACAGGTCTCAGGCCCACACATTCCTTTCTGATCCATTCCACTGATTGAGAAATATATAGCAACCTTGGGATTTGTAGCAACTCATAAAGCTTGGCAGTTGAAAAGAGGATGTAGTCTACACAACCACACACATTCTCACACACACAATCACTAACAAGTATATATATTGAAAGATTAGCAAAAACTGTGACTCTGAGAACAGAAAATTTCAACTCATACATCTATAAATTTAAAAAGACATTTTTCTCTTGGTCCAAAGCTGTGATTTTGTCAGTTCCGGGAATTTCTAGTGTGTTAATTCCATCTACTGATACATATTGGCACTTGGTCTATGACACAGTTTTAGAGAGTTTCCTGGAGAACCAAGGGCCTAAGCTATCTGCCTATTGTTATCTCCCCAGTATCTGATGGAGGAAGGATTTGAACCCAGGTCTTCTAGATTTCATGGTCATCTCTCTACTACATTCTGCTGCCTCATGCATATCATACACACACACACACACACACACACACACACACACACACACACACACACAATGTACAATGTATACACATAACTTGTACCACTGATGTGGATGATTATATACGTACAAATGTGTGTGTATATATATATATATATATATGTATATATATATATATATATATGTATATGTGTGTGTATATACATAATAAGAGAAGCAGAGTGACCTAGTGGATAGAGTACAAGGTTTGGAGTCAAGATGAAGATGAACTGGGTTCAAATTTATCCCTCAAAACTTACTAGCAATATGTCCATAGTTAAGGCATTTAAACCCTCATGTGCCTTGGGAATTTTTCTAGGATTAATTTACTAAGTCACAAATGGGTTGCATTCTTTGATGGTGGAGGGCATTTCTATACCAGAAGTTCCCTATGGTGATGAAGATATATTTGCACAATAACAGTGGTAACCGGCATTTATGTGATTCTTGCATTCTATCTACTATGTCAAATTGCTTCTAAAGACAAAACAAAACTCTTGACATTCATATAACTCTTTAAGGCATGTAAAGTGCTTTAAATATATTGTCTCAATTGAGCCTCACAACTACCTGGAGAGATCCAGGCATTATCTATTGATGAAGAGGCTGAATCTCAGAGAGGCTTGCCTAGGGTCAGACTCCTCACAAATGTTGGAAATGAGATGGAACACAAGTCTTCCAGATTCCCAGGTCAGTGTGCCATCCACCATCATACTTCCTCTCTAACTTATTTTGAATTGGCATCAGCTGCGGAAATATTTGGCCCTTTAAAGCTTAACTGAGATCAATTTCATCTCCTACCCTGTATTTGCCCTTATTTTGAGTGACTCTCAAGCTTTTGATTGAGTTCCAAGTGCCCTCTTGGCAAGGCAGCTGTATTTTAACAGGACGTTAGACCTGGTGTATGATCTAAACACATTCTTTCTTGGATGTATTTTTAGAATTTTTTTCTATGTTTCTATTCTCCACTGCTTTAGAAGGCTTGCAAGAGTAGTCCCCCACATGGCCAAGTATTGCAAGCCAGCTGTTCTTCCCCACAATCTAGTCTATGGCCCATGAAATTGAGCCAAAGTAGACCTTGAGATTGATGCTAGGGAGTTGGGAGAGAGAAGAAGAGTTTCAAAATTAAGGAAAGCATTGAAGAGGAAAGATTATAATTACTGATCTCAACAAAGTAGAGGCTTGCCAAGCACAACAAGGAAGCAGCACTCCACAGATCAAAGAGTGTTGACTCCTACAATTTATAGTTCCATTTACCTGATTGTAACAGAATTTGTCCTTAGTAACAGCTAGCATTTATGTAGTGCTTTAATGTTTCAAGGGTATCTGGGTGCCAGGGCTGGAGTAAAAAACTCATCTTTTTGAGTTCAAATCTGGCCTCAGACATTTGCAAGTTGTGTGACTTAACCCTGTTTCCCTCTGTTTCCTTACCTGTAAAGTAATCTGGAGAAGGAAATGGCAAACCACTCTAGCATCTTTGCCAAGAAAAGTCCAGAAGGGATCAAAGTCAGACATGACTACAAAATGACTGAGAAACAATTTTCTCCTCACAACAAGCCAATGCAGTAGGCTTTATTATTATCATCCCTATTTTACAGATGAGACAATTGAGGATGAGAAGTTAAGAGACTTGCATGAGGACCACACAGCTAGTTAAGTGTCTGAGGTAGGATTTAAAGTCAGTTCTTCCTGGCTCTAAAGTTTTGTACTCTATCCATTGTGCCACCTGCCTGGGCCCTTAATGCTTCTTGGTGATGGATAATAGGAACTAATTCCTTCCATTAGTATGATTTTGTGTTAATGTGTATAGACTCAACCTGGAAAAGATCAGCAGAACTCCTGTGACTAATTGATCCTACTAAAATTTTCCCTAGTGAAACATTCAGACAGGATGCCAATTCATATTCTCAATTTGTTTTTCTCAGAATCAAAAAATCATAGAAACTCAAAATTGTAAGGGGCACATTGGTAATCTAGTCCAACCCTTAGCTGAACAAGAATACCATCCAGATTGTTCCTAGCAAGTGGTCATTGAGTATTGACTCGAAGACACCTAGTCAGGTGAAACCTGCTAATTTTCATATCAGCCCATTTCCCTTTTGGATAGCTCCAATTGTGGGGAGTATTTTCTGCACTGTTGAGCTGAAATCTTCCTGTCTCACACCTACCCATTGCTCCTATTTCTTTCTTCTGGGGCCAAGAAGTCTAATCCTATTTCCACACACAGTACTTGAAGGTAGATATCTTGCCACACACACCTCTAGCCTACTGAATCCTCTTCCCCCAGGCTAATGTTTCTGGTTCCTAAACTAATCCTTGTATAATGGACTTTTAAAGAAACTCAACCTTCTGTTCCATCTCTTCTGAAAGTTCTTGAGTGTGTTGTGCTTACAAGAGGTATAAAAAAATCAGAATTATCCATACATAATCTGAGCAGGACTAAGTACACAGTGGGATTCTGTGTTCTGAATATTGGCCTTTTAAATACAGACTAAATTTGCATTTGCTTTTTTTGGATGCTATGTCATGGCATTGAGTCATGTAAGGTTTTTGGTCCACTAAGACCTCTAGGTCTTTTCCAGATGAATTAATAGTTAACCATTTATTTTACATTTGTGAAGTTTTTTGTTTTGTTTTGTTTGTTGTTGTTTTTGAGTGCTAGAGTAACACTTTCTACTTGTCTCATTGTTTATCTGGTCAAGGTCTTTTTGGCTCCTGATATTGTGCAATATAGGGTCATATGGGATCATAGTTATAATGTTGAAGGTAATCTTCACAGTCATCCAACCAAACATTTCACTGCTGAGGAAATGGATGGCCATGGAAGTTAAGTGACTTGCTTAAGGGTCTGCATCATGATTATTTCTTCCAGCTTTAGTGTCCTATCTATGAATTTATTCAAGTTACTTATATGTATGAATAACATAAGGCTATGCATGGATCCACAGAGCTATCCACTAAAGACCTCTCTCCAAGTCAACACTGAGTTATTAATCACTACTTTTTATGTTCCATCATTTAACCAGTTCTGAATCAGCAAAACTATAGTTTATCTAGTCTATAGCTCTCCAACTTTTTCACAAGGAGAGTATGCAAGACTGGCAGATGCTTCTTGAAATTGTGGTATGTTTTTGTCAGTAGTAGTAGTAAAGAAGTTGTAGTAGTGGTGGTAGTAAGAGTAGTGTAACACTTTTCTGATCTCCTAATCTAGTAACTTTGTCAAAGAAGGAAATGAGTTCAATCTAGAATGACCTTCTTGATGAAATTGAGACCATCTTGGCTCTTAGGGTCCAGTTTCCTTTTCTAGAAGTACACAAACCATTTTAAAAAAACTTATTCATTTTAGAATTTTGCCAGCATTCAAGGAGAAGTCCACCAGCTCACCATTTGCACATTTCATTTCCTATCCCACCTCGTTTTAAAAAATCGGGTCATTGTATTGGCAACCAAAAATGGGCTCCTTAGCACTTAGTCAACAAGTGCCCTTGACTAGTTTGGCTTTTTCCCCTGAACTGAATGCTGTTTGTATCTTGGACTGGAGTAAGCTTGTCGGCCCCTTCACCTTGCTTCCCTTGCTTAAGCTGATGGAAAAAACCTGTGCTTTTCTGGTCAACCCCTTCACCTTGCTTAAGCAGATTGAAAGAACCTGTGCTTTCCCCGGCGTACCTTACACCCCCGCAGAAGCTGGATGGTTAAAAGCAGCTCCCGTTGGAGCCAGAGGCTGCTACAGCTACAGTTACAGCTACAGTTACAGCTACAGTTACAGCTACAGTTACAGTTACAGTTACAGCTACAGTTGCAGTCACAGCCACAGCCACAGACACAGCTGAAGCAGGAGCTGCCAGTAGCAGAGCTGACCTACGGGAGGAAGCTGAACAAAGACTTCAGGCCAGTGGGTAATCTTATTACCATAGAGGGGGAAGCATGATTTTGCTTTACGCAATCATGCTTCTCTGTAGCCTCCTGGTTACTCTTTCAAGGCGTACTTATTGGGCCTGGAAGCTTTTGATCAATATATCAAAATGGGGTTGCTGGTTCATGGGTTGGTTACTGTGGAGCCTAAATATATGTTTTGATTCTTTTGCCTTCTACTTTGAGAGTTTCTTATATCCGGCGGTTCCGAACGTTTCAGACATGTTTATGATCCTCTTTGAGATTATAAACTCTGCCCTCCTAATACATTTGGCGATGAGGATGGGATCGCTAGGTATAAGATCTCTATTTAGAAGCAGAACAATTCCAGAGGAAGAGATGAATATCCCAGGATGGGAGGATCCATTTTATTCCTCCCTAGCAAAAGAATTGGCTAAAAAAGCTGGACCCTGTGAAAACTGGGAACCAAGGCTACGGAGAGGAGATCCTAGGGATTTGGAAAAGTGTTTACGAGAAGTTGGGATTCAGTCAGGGGCATCACTATCTAGGCAAAGCTGGATAGTGTTATCAGCCTACCGGCTAGTATACGAAAGATTGAGATTAAGTGAAAGACATGGGGGCACTCCTACCCCACAGGAAGAAGGGGAATCTCAGATAGCAGGAGACCAAACTGACTCAAATGAGAACTTTTCTATTAATGCGGCTAAGAGCAACAGGAGACCAAAAAAGCCCAGAGTGCATTTCAACCCAGCCCAGAAAGAGCCTGACTGCCTGCTTCGTCCTAGCCATGGTGGCAGAGGAAGTGAGTGGGGAGAGAATGAGACAATGTTAGGGGCTGAGGCACAAAACACTACTGGGGTTCAGGATGTGCCTCACACAGAGCATAGGAGATGGTTAAATGATCAGACAAGGGCTCGACCCATACAAAGGAGGAAGACAGAAACCCGAGGTGAAGATTCAGTTACAAGGGAAATTCAGGAAGATTTCTCACCGCAAGAGGTCACAGATATTTTGAGCAGATTCAGCCAAAGAATAGGAGAACCATTGATATCTTGGATGGTAAGACTCAGTGATCAAGGGGCCAGTGGAATATCAGTAGATAGGACAGACTGCATGAGATTCATAGGTATCAGCCATGATCCTCTAGTTCAACAAGCTTTTAGGGAACATCATCAGCAAGGAGATGGTGATAGCAGGACTACTCTGTTGGCATTAGCCGCTGTGGGATGCAATAAGAGATATGCTACTGATTCTATGTGGCCCACTGAGCACAGACCCTGGTATTCACTTAGAGATTGTATCATGAGACTAAAGGAGGAGGTAATGAAGACTGCCATTATGATAGGAACTGCAGACAAATATTACAATGATCCAATGGGACTGCCTCATAGGAATTTAATAATTAGGACAGCTCCCCCTGCTTATAAACAACTAATTTTGAATTTATTACTTGGAGAAGTAGGGAGCCGTCTTACAACAGTGATAAATAAGATTTTACAGTTACATGACTTAGGTGACTGGGGAAGGGATAGATCTCCTCGAGAGAGAAGGGTGAATAACCAGCAAACTTGGCGCCAAAGGAGAGTAACAAGGAAAGAAATGTTTACTGCTTTATTGAGAGCAGGGGTAGGTTTTGAAATGATAGATGGAATTCCAACCAATGAATTATACAGAATGTATAGAGGACTTGATAACACGAGAAATAGGGAAATAAGAACTGCTCCTGCAAGCCCACAAGCCACTCAGACTGAAGGTGACCTTGTGTGATTAACGGATGAAAACTTGTACATTTGGGGAAAGGCTGGGAGGACAATTCTAGTCTCTGTCTAGGATGGGATCCTCTTAGTTTAATTTTCCCATTGTGTTTCCTTGTACATCTGGGGAAAGGCTGAGAGGACAATCTTAGTCTCTATCTAGGGTGGGATCCTCTTGGCTTCCTCATTATGTTCCTTTTGAAAAGAAACATTTCCCACCTGAGTTTGGCTCTGATGTTGGATCTTTGCATAACTGAAATCTCAACCAAACTTGAGATGATTTTATTTGAAGAATTATAGTCCATACTTGTCTATTCTTTTTGTCCTTTGTTTTGGCTAACCTTGTTGCTAGTTTTGTTTCCTTCAGGCTTAAGCACCCTGCACTTTCCGGTGACTGCCTAAGCATGTAGCATTCTTGGAATTCCTGCCAGCTCGTTAAAGAAATGACCTCTGGAATGGGACTTTTTGGGGGCAGGGCCATCTCTACATCCAATTTCAGCATGAAGAAGCTATGGAAAATGAGACCTTCACCCCTCACCCCAAGATTTTGAGCCCCAATCGTTCAAGGGGGGTGGAAATGATGATAGTGTTCTGTTTACTTATTTTGTGTTATCCTTGCTGTGTTGTTTTATTGTTATGATATTATTGATCCTATGTAATGGATACAAGGATTTAGGGGTGGACATTTGAATTATTAATAATTATTTTGGGGATGATTGATTGAAGAGATTATCTTGCTGGGACCTAGGGGTGGATCACATTTGAATCGTAAACCAATATTTAGGAATGTCACCAAATGATATGTTTTGCTTTATAATGAATGATATGTTTTAGTTTCCTTTGTAATTGGATCACAATGTATGTTCTAGGATACATGGCTGATTAGATTATGTATCCTATAACAAGGGGTGGAGTGTATTGGCAACCAAAAATGGGCTCCTTAGCACTTAGTCAACAAGTGCCCTTGACTAGTTTGGCTTTTTCCCCTGAACTGAATGCTGTTTGTATCTTGGACTGGAGTAAGCTTGTCGGCCCCTTCACCTTGCTTCCCTTGCTTAAGCTGATGGAAAAAACCTGTGCTTTTCTGGTCAACCCCTTCACCTTGCTTAAGCAGATTGAAAGAACCTGTGCTTTCCCTGGCGTACCTTACACCCCCGCAGAAGCTGGATGGTTAAAAGCAGCTCCCGTTGGAGCCAGAGGCTGCTACAGCTACAGTTACAGCTACAGTTACAGCTACAGTTACAGCTACAGTTACAGCTACAGTTGCAGTCACAGCCACAGCCACAGACACAGCTGAAGCAGGAGCTGCCAGTAGCAGAGCTGACCTACGGGAGGAAGCTGAACAAAGACTTCAGGCCAGTGGGTAATCTTATTACCATAGAGGGGGAAGCATGATTTTGCTTTACGCAATCATGCTTCTCTGTAGCCTCCTGGTTACTCTTTCAAGGCGTACTTATTGGGCCTGGAAGCTTTTGATCAATATATCAAAATGGGGTTGCTGGTTCATGGGTTGGTTACTGTGGAGCCTAAATATATGTTTTGATTCTTTTGCCTTCTACTTTGAGAGTTTCTTATATCCGGCGGTTCCGAACGTTTCAGACATGTTTATGATCCTCTTTGAGATTATAAACTCTGCCCTCCTAATACAGTCATTTGCTCTTCCTCCATCTTGTACTCTCCATCTCCCATTCTTTCTGATTTTTCAGAGATAACTAACAATTACTCAGGAATCACATCTGTCAATTCTTTCATTATCCTAAAATGTGGTTTGTCCCAGCCTGGTTACTTGAACTCACCAAGGGCAGTTCGATGCTCTCTCATGATCTTTTCTTTGACTCTATGACATATCAATATTCCTTTCTTCTTCAGATTTTGTTATCTTTCTTATTTGCTAGCCTGCTGCCTTTACTGTTTTCACAATTTGGGCACCATTTAGTAGAATAACTCTAGCTAACAAGCAAACTGAGTGCTTTTCACTGTACAGAAAGTCCTAACAGTCCATGTTGAGAATACCTGCTGATTGGTGGAGAAATCCAATAGACTTCGCTATGATTCTAGCATTCTCAAGTGAAAGTTAGAAGGACAAAACACTCTTTGCTGGAAGTAGCTATGCTTAAAAAAATAGTTGGTTTTCACCGAAGGTCACTGACCTTTTGTCAAGATATTTCTTGGATATAACGGAAAAGGAGTATTTTACTAAGACACCAATGATTTAAATGTTCCCTTCACACTCAGTCATGGAGGGGAGAAGTATAATTTTAATTCAACAAAAAGAAGGAACTATTTAGGGCAAGATAGATATACTCAACTACATGAAAATAAAATATTTCCATACAATAAAACAGTATAATTAAAATTAAAAATAAAATAGACTGGGAAAAATATGTATGGTGCATATGGTATGTAAACATTGACATTTAAATGATGTCATGGTAGTTCCTAGTCTGCAATGGTTAAATGGTTAAAGGATACGAAAAATTTTCCAAAGAGGAAAAAGGAATTGATTAGGCTCCACCTAAATAATAATGAAAAGATGAAGTTAAAACAACTTTGAGGCACCATCTTGGAGTTATGAACTGTGTAAAAAATTAAAAGCTATGAATCTCAATGTTGGTGAGGTTGTGGAAGAACAATTATACTCTTCCATTACTGGTGGAACTGAAACCATGGAGAATCTTTTTGAAAGTGTTTTGGTGGTACCTAGTAAAAATTATCATCATCATCATCATAATTACAATACTAATATCATTTAACCTGAAAATTCCATTGTTGGAAAGATATCCAAAAGTTTTATTTTTCAAAAAAAGTTACCCATTCAAAACTTTCAAACCTATCAAACCACAGATATACTAGGAATCTGCCCACCATGGTGGTGTTTGTTACAATAAGAAGTCACTACTTTGACTGAAAGAAGGCTTGAGTGATTGAATTCTTTCGAGGCAGATTCACCCTGAACCCTTACATTTAAGGGTTCCCAGCACCCCAAACCACAACACTGGGTTCAATCCCTGTCTCTAACATGAATTCACTGTGTAATCTTGGATAAATCTCTTAATTTTTTAGTGCCCTAGGAAGATCCTTTGATGGATTCTGAGGTTCCTTTCTGATCTAAATCTACAACCTATGAGCTGCAGAATAAATGTTGATCTGCACTGGTAGAAGGCATTTCTTCATCAGGAGTTCCTTATTCTGAGGAGATCCCAGTCTGGATCCTCCCTGGCCAGTAATAATGCAAACATTCATTCATTCTGTAAGCAAACTTCTGAGTTCAGCATTCAAAGCTCTTCATGGTCTGACTCCAGTTAAGATAATGGTTACACATTGTACATTTTGCAATAAATAACAAAACAAAGACAAGCAAACAGACTTGTGCTGACTTGGCATCCAAGGATCTGGCTTCAAACCCTGACTATGAGAGTTAGCCTGTGTGACTTTGGGCATATCACCATCCCTTTCTTCAGTTTCCTTCTCTGTGAAAGAAAGGAGCTGGGCTAGACAACTAAGAAAGTTCCTTTTACTTTGAAATCTATGATCCTATGACCTCAGGTGATATTCTTCATTGTCCCTTTCAGTGGAAGCTAGCTGAACTGGAGTGGAAGGGACCTGCATTTGAACTCTGTTTCTGATGTTGACTAGCTGTGTAAACATAGGCACATCACTTAACTTCACTTTGGATCAATCTCTTTACCTTCAAAGTGGGGATAATAAAACCTACTATACATATGATTTCATCAGGGCAGGGAGCTCTTTGTGGAATCTCCCTTAGCAATGCAGAACAACTTCCAGTCTTAGAAACCTATCTGGGGGCATTGAGTGAATAAGTGACTTGCCTAGGGTCTTTCTTACTCTAAGGTCAGGTCTCCATCCTCTATGCTATGCTGTCTTTCCAGTAGGAGACAGCACTATGCTCAAATCCAAGAACTGTATATGTATAAAAGTTTGGCTGCTATAGGAAATTGGTGCATGGCTGTAGCCCACTTGAGGAATCTTGAACTTGTGACAGTGACAGACAAGTTTGGTTTATTTACAAAAATAACTTCACACATTCCTCTATGCATTCATTACATATTAGCAAGAAATCAATTCCTGATGAATGACAAGTGGTAACACATGATTC